>NC_091989.1:127810344-127967844 GCF_044704955.1 Pristiophorus japonicus
AGGCCAAAGGCATGATCAGAGAGATAGGTTTTTTGAAGACAGGGAGTTAGCAAAGCAAGTGGTTTTGGGAGGGAATTTCAGAGACAGAAACTTAGTGAGTGGAAGATTAATGTCTGATGGTGGGATGGAAGAAGCAGGGAACAAGCAATAATCCAGTGTCAAAAGGAATGGAGAGTGTGGACTGGGACATATGGCTGGAGAAGATTGCTCAAATAGAGTGGAGCAAAGTTGTGGGTTTTGAAATTGGGTCACAAGGAATGAGTGGATCTTGGCAAGGATGGAGGTACTCAGTATGCAGAGGAGGTCTGAAGTTTGTGAAAGGTGGAGGTGGCAATACTGACAAGAAAAGTGTTTACGAAATCAATCCTCAAGGGTTGAAGGTTTTGCAGTGATAGGGGAGTGGTAGAGCCATAAGTGGGCAACGTTTCAGAGATGGAAGAATGTGATCTTGGCGATGGATCATAAGTGGAGTCACACAAAATGGGCAGGTTGCACACCCTAGGAATTTAGTCTGAGCGATCAGGTTGAGCGAATAGGTTGAGCTAGGTGCTGGTGGCAGTCAAAAAGAATGGTTTCAGTTTCGTCAATATTGAGCTGAAGAATATTGCAACTTATCCAGACTTTATGTTGTACAAGTAATTGGAAGGTGTAGCTACAGACTTAGAAATGAGGTGATGTTGGAGCTATTAGTGTTCATATGGAAGTAAAAAGACTTGGATTTATATAGCGCCTTTCACGATCACCGGACGTCTCAAATCGCTTTACAGCCAATTAAGTACTTTTGGAGTGTAGTCACTGTTGTAATGTAGGAAACACGGCAGCCAATTTGCACACAAGCAAGCTCCCACAAACAGCAATATGATAATGACCAGATAATCTGTTTCTTTGTTATGTTGATTGAGGGATAAATATCGACCAGGACACCGGGGATAACTCCCCTGCTCTTCTTCAAAATAGTGCCATGGGATCTTTTACATCCACTTGAGAGAGCAGACGCGACCTCAATTTAATGTCTCTTCTGAAAGATGGCATCTCCGACAGTGCAGCACTGCCTCAGCACTGCACTGCAGTGTCGGCCTAGGTTTCTTTGTGGTCAGGTCCCTGGAGTGGGGACTTGAACCCACGACCTTTTGGCTCAGAGATGAGTGTGCTACCCACTTTTTAATTTTAAATTTTTTTTTATAATTAATATTTATTGAACATTAAGAACATTTACAACATTGTGAACATTCCAT
This sequence comes from Pristiophorus japonicus, assembly GCF_044704955.1. Classification (NCBI taxonomy): domain Eukaryota; kingdom Metazoa; phylum Chordata; class Chondrichthyes; family Pristiophoridae; genus Pristiophorus; species Pristiophorus japonicus. The sequence goes on from NC_091989.1 coordinate 127,811,580, forward strand.
TGTATGATACAAATCCATTCCGCCCCTCTGCATAGCCATTCCTCCAACATGTATTAACATTAAAACCTGAAGTTTAATTTGTCTCCTGTAACATATAGGGTCCAAAATTGGTCAATGCCTAAGGTCATCCCATTTCTCGGCGGTATACCGGCGGTGCATCGTTTCAAAACACCGTCATACCGCCGAGACTGAAGGGGACAAAATTGGTTGATTTTGTTTCGGTGTTATGTCAGCGGTATGCAGTGGGAGGTAGGTAACATAGTAGTCAATCCAGATTGACTTTCTCTTCGATGGACACTGCGTGCATGAGTTTTTTCCCCCATTTTTTTTACAGAAGTGTTTTAGCTGCAAATTCGGAGGTCAGGGTCACCTGCGCATGCGCAGTGAGTTGAGAGGAGGGAGAGAGGATGAGAAGGAGCAGCAATCTAGTCGGCGGTCAGTTACTTTAAAAACACATTGCAGAGTTAAAAAATATTCATAACAATTAATAATTCTACAGTTTGAAGAATAAGACATATTTTATCAAGCAAAAATCATAACAGAAATATGAAAATGTTAAAAATAAAAATCCAAGCGCAGGAACATCGAAAAGGAGGGGAGATTGAGGGTGCCCGCCTCCGATGAGATGGAGTTACCTGCCCTTCGAGAATATCACAGAGTGGTACTCCGAGCTAACGAAGGGTGGTTGTGGAAAGCCCCCTCCAAAGGAGTACAACAGGACATGGGACGAGATCGGGGTGGCTGTGCCCTCCACAAGTATCATGGTATGCACCAGGGAAAGGTGCCGTAAGAGATGGAACGACCTGGTGAGGGTAGCAAGAGTAAGTAATGATTTTATTTATGCACCCCCCCATGTGCCATGTACCATGTAAATGTAGGTTCAGTGCCACACAGATGATTTTATTTATCTTAAGGTTTCAGCGAGGTATTCGTGCTTTCAGACAATGACAAGAGGATCAACGCAGTGTTTTATAATGTGCATGTGTGTGTGTGTGTGTGTGTGTGTGTGTGTGTGTCTGTGATGTTAAATGGATTGAAGATTTTTACTTTCATTTACTTTACTTTCTGCAGAAGAAGACATCTGCAATAGCAGCCGATCAGCGGGTCTGGGGGGAGGACCCACAATCCAGGAGCCTCTGACTGACATCGAGATCCGTGCCCTGTCCCTGATTGGGGATAGCAACCATGCCACCACCGGCATTGGAGCTGACCCACTCACACAGGATGGTAAGCTGAATGCAATCCAGTCTGCGTTGCAGTCCTCTCATGTCATGTAATGTAACTGTAATGTTGGCCTCATGTAATGTAATGTAAGTTTATTGCACTGTAATGTTGGACTTATGTGATGTACTGCAATGTTGGGGGCATGTAACGCAATGCATATATGTATTGTCTGTCTGCGATATGTAATGCAGTACTTCAGCAGTGGTGGATATTTAAGTAAGACTGCGATAAGTCACTGTACTATGTACTCATGTAACCCTGACCCCTCCCCTGGTACCAAACATTTTTAAATGTTGTTTGTGCTTCCAGACTCAGACAATTCAGACCACACTGACACAGAGAGACCTGACGACAGACCCACTGTCTCCATCTCTGGCATCACCCAGCCCTCTCCCGACTTCACTCCTGCCAGAGATGAGGAAGACAAAGAGTAAGAGGAAGAGGAAGAGCCGCTGATCCTGGAGCCAGTGGAGGTGGAGGTGGGGGTGCAGACGGAGGAGGATGCACCAGCTCCACGTGGGTCAGCTGGAACATCCTCCACCGCGGAGTCTGTATTCAGGGGATTCCCCCATGGTTCCTCTGATTCTGCGGGACCAAGTGGTACGCAGCAAGGCACACCCAGTGTTGCAGCGCCTTTGCCACAGCGACGGAGGTTGGTGCAGAAAAGGTCGGTGGCTGCACGACAGATAGACGTGTACCAGGACATGGTACTTCTGTCACAGGCCAGTGTCAACAGAGGTCGAGAACTGCTCAAGGCCATGGCTACGGTAGCCGCAAACATCGCGGCTCTATCAGAGCGGCAGTCGGAGGATATGTTGCGTCTGATCACCACGATGGAGTAGATTGCCGACGCCGTCGAAGCCATCCAGCAATCGATGAGATCGGGACATGGCGCGGAACCCCCCCCCTCACCCCATACCATAGTAGTCAGGTCAACAGCACCTGAGGGTGGGAAGCTGACATTATCTTCCAGCCCTGAAGCCGTGCCTTGCAATCACGAGCTTCTCCTGAGGCACCATTTATTGCACCTGCAATGTCTCACCCCCAATCACAGCAACAGCACTTGGGGTGTGGTGCTGCACGCCAGCTTGGTACCATCACGGGGAGGTCCTGGCTCAGGGGTATTGGGAAAGGTAAGGGCAGGAGTAAGAAAGGGGAGAATAGTCCCAAGGGTGGTATAGCACACGGTCGAGGACAGGGTCAAGGTTGTGGTCGAAGACAGTAAAGGTGTTATGTATGAAGAAAGAATCTGACTGGATACTGTGAGCTCAAAGTAAAGTGTGACCTTAGTCTTTTATTGCAGGTCTCCAGAGTGCCTCTCCAGCCTGTGAGACGCCCTTAAGTACCTGTGCTCCCAAGGGATTATGGGATCTCTTTAGACTCCAGGGGATGAGCCCGCTGGTGGCTGTACAAGGTAAATACAAGTTTACATATATAACAACCCTCCCCTGCAAAGTCAACAGTGTAACTATTTACAAGGTGAGATGATCTGGGGCCCTTCTTTTCCTGGTTGATCGTCCCGGTGCCGATGCTGGTTTTGGTGAACCGTCTGTTGGGCCCTCGCTAGGCTGCTGTGCAGCTGGCCTTGCTGGGCGGCCTGGTGAGGTGTGTCCTGCTGGGCTGCAGCGGATGGTGGGTTCTGCTTCGTGTTCAACCGTGGTGCCGGTTGCTACTGGTGTGTATGTTGGGGGGTCAAAGAAGGTAGGGTCCAAGGTAGGTTGCTCTGGATAGTCCGTGAATCTGAGTTTGATTTGGTCCAAGTGTTTCCGGTGAATGAGTCCATTTGAAAGTTTGACCAGAAACACCCTGCTCCCCTCTTTGGCCACAACAGTTCCGGGAAGCCACTTGGGACCTTGTCCATAATTTAATACAAATACAGGATCATTGATTTCAATTTCGCGTGACACATTTGCGCTATCATGATATGTACTTTGTTGAAGCTGCCTGCTCTCTACCTGTTCATGTAAATCAGGGTGAACTAACAAGAGCCTTGTTTTAAGTGCCCTTTTCATGAGCAGTTCAACAGGTGGAATCCCAGTGAGCGTGTGGGGTCTCATGTGGTAACTAAGCAGGACTCGGGATAGGCGAGTCTGCAGTGAGCCTTCAGTTACCCCCTTCAAGCCCTGCTTGATGGTTTGCACTGCTCTCTCTGCCTGACCATTGGATGCTGGTTTGAACGCGCCATTTGTGACATGTTTGATCCCGTCATGAATTCTTTCAACTCGGCACTGGTAAAACATGGCCCGTTGTCACTTACAATGACATCGGGTAGCCCATGCTTGGCAAACATGGCCCGCAGGCTTTCAGTGATGCCAGCAGACGTGCTTGCCAACATTATCTTACATTCAATCCATTTGGAGTATGCATCTACAACCACAAGGAACATTTTACCCAAGAACGGTCCTGTATAGTCGACATGGACTCTAGACCACGGTTTGGAGGGCCAAGATCATAAACTTAGTGGTGCCTCCCTGGGCGCATTGGTATTTATTCCCTTACTCTCGGAATACAAGGATATCAGCGGCTTATGGTCAGTTTCCAATTCAAATTTTAGCCCAAACATGTATTGATGCATTTTCTTTACCCCATAGACACATGCTAATGCTTCTTTTTCAATCATGCTGTAGGCTCTCTCAGCCTTAGACAGACGCCTGGATGCATAAGCAACCGGTTGCAATTTCCCAAAGTCATTAGTTTGTTGCAATACACACCCGACGCCATATGATGACACATCACATGCTAGTACCAAACGCTTACATGGATCATACAACACAAGCAAGTTGTTTGAGCATAACAATTTTCTAGTTTCCACAAAGGCATTTTCTTGGCTTTTGCCCCATACCCATTCGTCTCCGATACACAGTAAGACATGCAGTGGTTCTAGCAGTGTGCTGAGACCCGGTAAGAAGTTACCAAAATAGTTCAGGAATCCTAGAAATGACCACAGCTCCGTCAGGTTCTGTGGCATCGGTGCGTTCTTGATTGCCTCCGTCTTCACGTTGGTGGGCCCGATGCCATCTGCCGCAATCCTCCTTCCCAAGAACTCCACTTCAGGCGCCAAGAAAACGCTCTTGGTGCATTTTAACCTGAGCCCCACGCGGTTGAGTAGACTAAGAACCTCCTCCAGGTTCTGTAGATGCTCAACTGTGTCCCGACCTGTAACCAAGATGTCATCCTGGAAGACCACTGTGCGCAGGACTGACTTCAGTAAGCTTTCCATGTCTCTCTGGAATATCGTTGCCGCTGATCGAATTCCAAACGGGCATCTGTTATAAATGAAGAGATCTTTGTGCGTGTTGATGCAGGTAAGGGCCTTCGATGATTCCTCGAGCTCCTGCGTCATGTAAGCTGAGGTCAAGTATAGCTTTGTGAACGTCTTTCCACTCGCCAGCGTAGCAAAAATGTCGTCGGCCTTTGGTAGTGGGTATTGGTCCTGCAGGGAGAAACGATTGATAGTTACTTTGTAATCACCACAGATTCTGATGGTGCCGTCTCCCTTGAGGACAGGAATGATCGGACTGGCCCACTCGTTGAATTCGATTGCAGCCGGTCTAGCTCGATCTCTACGCTTTCTCTCTTCATGTACGGTACTGTTCTTGCCTTGTGATGGATGGGTCGCGCCCCCAGAATTAGGTGGATCTGCACTTTTGCTCCTTGGAACTTCCCGATGCCTGGTTCGAACAACGAAGGGAACTTGTTTAAGACCTGGGCACACGAAGTGTCGTCAGTGGATGAGAGCACTCGGACATCGTCCCAGTTCCAGCGTATCTTTCCCAACCAGCTCCTGCCGAGCAGTGTGGGACCATCGCCCAGTACCACCCAGAGTGGTAGCTTGTGCACCGCTCCATCGTAGGAGACTTTTACAGTAGCACTGCCGATGACAGGAATCAGTTCCTTTGTGTAAGTTCTCCGTTTTGTGCGAATTGGAAGCAAGACTGGCCTTGAGGCCTTGCTGCATCACAATTTTTTGGAAGTCTTTTTGCTCATCATGGACAGGCTCGCGCCTATTCCAACTCCATTGACACTGGGAGTCCATTTAGTTCAACCTTCAGCATTATCGGGAGACACTTAGTGGTAAATTTATGCACCCCATATACCTCTGCCTCCTCGGTCTCAGGCTCTGGTTCATCGTGATTCACTGTGGATCTGTCCTCCTCTGCAACATGGTGGTTTGCAGGATTAACAGGATTAGCAGCTAACCTGCACATACGTTGGCAGTGTCCCATTGTTCCACAGCCCTTGAAAACGTACCTTTTGATGTGGCATGAATGAAAACGATGATCACTCCCACAGCGCCAACAAGGTGTTAAAGCAGTCATCACCCTTGATGGGGGACTCTGAGACATCTGCGGATATGCAGCTGCAGGCATGTGGGGCCTGCCCTGTACGTTGCAATTTGAAAACAACATCACTTTGTTCACAGTACTTGAAGCAGCACTTGTGTGCTGAGAAATTTGCTTAGTATTGTCACTGGTGGCAATGAACACCTGGGCTATCACTATGGCCTTACTCAAGGTTGGGGTCTCTACAGCCAAAAGTTTGCAAAGTATCGTTTCATGGCCAGTGCCAAGTACGAAAAAGTCTCTGAGCACGTTCTCCAAATGTCCTTCAAATTCACAATGTCCTGGAAGGCATCTTCGCTCGGCGACATAACTCACCACTTCCTGGCCTTCAGACCTTTTGTAGGTGTAGAACCAGTACCTCGCCATCAGAACGCTTTCCTTCGGGTTCAGATGCTCCCGGACCAGTGTGCACAAATCACCATATGATCTCTCTGTGGATTTCGCTGGAGCAAGTAGATTTTTCATGAGGCCATACGTTGGTGCCCCCGCAGACAGTGAGGAGAATCGCCCTTCGTTTGTCAACGTTCGCTTCTCCTTCCAGCTCGTTGGCCACGAAATATTGGTCGAGTCGCTCCATGAAGGTTTCCCAATCATCTCCCTCCGAGAATTTCTCCAGGATGCCCACTGTTCTCTGCAGCATTGGGTTCGTTATCTGTATCTCATCGCCAGTAGTTATGTATGAAGAAAGAGTATGATTGGATACTGTGAGCTCAAAGTAAAGTGTAACCTTAGTCTTTTATTGCAGGTCTCCAGAGTGCCTCTCCAGCCTGTGAGGCCTCCTTAACTACCTGTGCTCCCAAGGGATTATGGGATCCCATGGGACTCCAGGGGATGAGCCCTCTGGTGGCTGCACAGAGCAAATACAAGTCCACATAGATAACAAAAGGGTTTTTTGTTGTACTTGTTCATTGAATAATTGAAGTTTGATTTGTAAAAGTTTATTAAAGTTGTAGAAGTTTTATTAAAGTTGTTGTTAAAGTTGTTATTAGAGTTGTAAAAGTGTTATTAATGTTGTTAACGTTGTATTATAGTTGTTAATAAAGTTGTTATAATTGTTTTATAGTTATAAGTTTTACAAAGTTTTAAAATTGTTGTATATTTTTGACATTTTTACATAAACGTTTGAATTGAATTTAAGCACTCTTGTATAGTTTCAAACTTTTGGGGTAACAGTCATCTGGGTCCCAAAACGCAGCTCTCCACAGTCAAGCAAAGTGTTCATTTATAATCCTTCTCACATCTGGATCCTCCATTCGACAGGTAGTCGGCAATACAGGCTGAGATAGTACAGGCCCCATTGTTTTAAAATCTCCACAATATTTTTCAGTGAAAAAAATATAACTAAAATGTCTTCTACCTTGACAAGTTACTCAGTTCCAATGAAAATATTTTTTCCACTATAAATCGCACTGTAAAGTCAGTGTTCAGCTCTGAAATACAGAAATGCTGCTTTAGCTGACAGTTCCCGATTTCCAAAATGGCGACTCCGTGCACTGCATCCATTCCCGCTAACTTAAGAATGCGTAAAACCATCTTTTCCAGGACGGTATGCAGCTCCGGTGGTATGTCGGCGGTATGCGATGCAACCAAGACTGGTTTCCTTTTATTGTGTGTGTAAATAACTGACAAACTGAGCCAGGAGAAATGTAACTTCAACCGTGTGCTTTATACAACAACCCAAAATGGAGTCCCCAAACCAGCATGAGCCAACATGAGTACAGCAACTGTGAATAGCTCCCGCAAGGTCCAAATGCCCTTCCTGTGAACTGTAACAAATAAATAGAGTATGAACACTGTTGTGTATGGAGAAAGAGTCAGACTGAACACTGTGAGCTCAAAGTAAAGTGTGACCATAGTCTTTTATTGCAGGTCTCCAGAGTGCCTTTCCAACCTGTGAAGCCTCCTTAAATACCTGTGCTCCCAAGGGATTATGGGATCTCTTGGGACTCCAGGGAATGAGCCCTCTGGTGGCTGTACAGAGTAAATACAAGTCCACATATATAACAACATTCCCCCCCAAAGTTAATAGTGCAACTATTTACAATGTGAGTCGATCTGGGGCCTTCTTGCCCTGGTTGATCGTCTCGGTGTGAAAGCTGGTGTTGTTGAATCATTTGTTGGGCCCTCGCTGGGCTGCTGTGCTGCTGGCCTTGCTGGGCTGCCTGGTGTGTTGGGCCCTGCTGGCCTGCTGTGGATGATGGGTTCTGCTTCGTGGTCAACCGTGGTGCCGGTTGCCCTGGAGTGTATGTTGGGGAATCAAAAAAGGAAGGGTCCAAGGTGGGTTGCTCAGGATAGTCCGTGAATCTGAGTTTGATTTGGTCCAAGTGCTTCCGGTGAATGAGTCCATTTGAAAGTTTGACCCGATACCCCCTGTTCCCCTCTTTAGCCACGATAGTGCCGGGAAGCCACTTGGGACCTTGTCCATAATTTAATACAAATACCGGATCATTGATTTCAATCTCACGTGACACATTTGCGTTATCATGGTATGCAATTTGTTGAAGCCGTCTGCTCTCTACCTGTTCATGTAGATCAGGGTGAACTAACGAGAGCCTTGTCTTAACTGCTCTTTTCATGAGCAGTTCAGCAGGTGGGATCCCAGTGAGTGAGTGGGGTCTCGTGTGGTAGCTAAGCAGGACTCAGGATAGGCGAGTCTGCAGTGAGCTTCAGTTACCCTCTTCAAGCCTTGCTTGATGGTTTGCACTGCTCTCTCTGCCTGACCATTGGACGCTGGTTTAAACGGGGCAGATGTGACATGTTTGATCCCGTTACGGGTCATGAATTCTTTGAACTCAGCACTGGTAAAACATGGCCCGTTGTCGCTCACCAGGACATCAGGTAAGCCATGAGTGGCAGACATGGCCCGCAGGCTTTCAGTAGTGGCAGCGGACGTGCTAGCCGGCATTATCTCACATTCAATCCACTTGGAGTACGCGTCGACAACCACAAGGAACATTTTACCCAAGAACGGGCCTGCATAGTCGACGTGTACCCGAGATCACGGTTTGGAGGGCCAAGACCATAAACATGGCGGCGCCTCCCTGGGTACGTTGTTTAACTGCGAGCATGTATTACATTTGTGAACGCAGGACTCTAAGTCTGCATTGATACCAGGCCAGCACACGTGGGATCTGGCTATCGCTTTCATCATTACGATGTCTGGGTGGGTACTGTGGAGGTCATTGAGGAAGGTGTCTCTGCCCTTCTTGGGGACCACTGCTCAATTGCCCCACAGAAGGCAGTCTGCCTGTATAGACATTTCATCTTTGCGCCGCTGGAACGGCTTTATCTCTTCCTGCATTTCCACTGGGACACTGGACCAGCTCCGGTGAAGCACACTGCTTTTGACTAGAGATAATAAGGGGTCCTGGCTTGTCCAGGTTTTGATCTGCCAGGCAGTGACGGGTAATTGCTCACTCTCAAATGCTTCCATAACCATGGCTAGATCTGCGGGCTGCGCCATTTCCACACCTGTGGTGTCATCCTGGAAGACCACGGTGTGCGGGACCGACTTCAGTAAACTTTCCATGTTTCTCTGGAATATCGCCGCCGCTGATCAGATTCCAAACGGGCATCTACTATAAACAAAAAGACCTTTGTGCATGTTGATGCAGGTGAGCGCCTTCGATGATTCCTCCAGTTCCTGCGTCTTGTAGGCTGAAGTCAGATCCAGCTTCGTGAACGTCTTTCCATCTGCCAGCGTTGCAAAAAGGCGTCGGCCTTTGGTAGTGGGTATTGGTCCTACAGGGAGAAATGATTGATAGTTACTTTGTAATCGCCACAGATTCTGACGGTGCCGTCTCCCTTGAGGACTGGGACAATAGGACTGGCCCACTCGCTGAGCTCGATCGGTGAAATGATGCCCTCTCTTTGCAGCCGGTCTAATTCGATTTCTACCCTTTCTCTCATCATGTAGGGTACTGCTCTCACCTTGTGATGGATGAGTCGTACCCCCGGAATTAGGTGGATCTGTACTTTTGTTCCTTGGAATTTCCCGATGCCTGGTTCGAATAGCAAAGGAAATTTATTTAAAACCTGGGCACACGAAGTGTCGTCAGCAGGCGATAGCACTTGGACACCATCCCAGTTCCAGCGTATCTTTTCCAGCCAGCTCCTGCCAAGCAGCGTGCGACCATCGTGCGGTAACACCTAGAGTGGTAGCTTGTACACCGCTCCATCATAGGAGACCTTTATGGTCGCACTGCTGATTACAGGAATCAGTTCTTTAGTGTAAGTTCTTAGTTTCATGTGAACTGGAGTTAAGACTGGCCTTGAGGCCTTGTTGCACCACAACCTTTCGAAAGTCTTTAGGCCCATGATGAACTGGCTCACGCCGGTGTCCAGCTCCATTGACACTGGGAGTTCGTTTAGTTCAACATTCAGCATTATCGGGGGACAATTCGTGATGAATGTGTGCACCCCATGTACCTCTGCCTCCTCTATCTGAGGCTCTGGTTCGTCGCGACCCTCCGAAGATCTGTCCTCCTCTGCAACATGGTGGTTTGCAGGTTTAACAGGCTTTACAGCTCACCTACACACTCGTTGGAGGTGTCCCATTGTTCCACAGCCCTTGCAAACGTATTCTTTGAATCGGCATGAATGGAAACGATGATCACCCCCACAGCGCCAACAAGGTGTTAATGGCCTTGCATTCATCACCCTTGATGGTGGACTCTCATCTGCAGACGTGCAGCTGCAGGTATGTGTGACCTGCCCTGTACGTTATGATTTGAAAACAACATCACTTTGTTCACAATACTTGTAGCAGCACTTGTGTGCTGAGAGATTTGCTTCGTATTGTCACTGGTGGCAATGAACGCCTGGGCTGTTGCTATGGCCTTACTCAAGGTTGGGGTCCCTACAGTCAAAAGTTTGCGAAGTATGGTTTCGTGGCCAATGCCAAGTATGAATAAGTCTCTGAGCATGTGCTCCAAATGTCCTTCAAATTTGCAATGTCCTGCAAGGTAACATAACTCGTCACTTCCTGGCCTTCAGACCTTTTGTAGGTGTAGAACCAGTACCTTGCCAGCAGAACGCTTTCCTTGCAAGTTCCTGCGGCGCATGTCGAGTTTCGTAAAAACTGTTGAACCGTAGAATTCTGAAGACAGTTCGTCAATGGTAGGAAGAGGGTACTTGTCGGGGAAGATGGCCTTGTTGACCTCTTTCAGGTTGATGCATAGGTGGATCTCCCCATTTTTACATCAAGCAATGACTAAGCTTGAGATCCAGGGTGAGGAGTCGATGCTATCAATGATTCCCTGAGATTCGAGTCACGTTAATTCTGCGGTTACTTAGTCGCGAACCGCGAATGGGAGACGGCGAAGTCGCTGCGTAACCAGTTTGATGGAAGGGTCAACGCGGGGACGATGGCAGAATTTTGTTGTCACTCCAAACCCTGTGAAAATTGAGGGATACTGCTTGTCAAAGTCATCGTGTGCACAGGTGTGCCCGTTGGGTCATAATCTTTGAACCCAAGCTTGTCAAAAAGGTCAACACCCATGAGGCTTTGTTCCTTCGCGACATAAAAGGAAAAATTCTCCAATTTTATGTCTTTGTAGTATATCGGGACAGATATGACTCCCAAGTACCTCAATTTTGGAGTCGGAGTACGCATGTAGAATGGAAGTTGGGGGCTGCAGTTGATGGTGCGTGAAGTGGGTTTTGTACACAGCCTCGCTCAATATCGAGACTTTGGCTCCAAGGTCAATGAGGAGGCAGCAGGGCATGCGGTCAATTTTTACCTCACAGTCCTTGAATTTGCCCGAACCGATGTGTGAAATGTCACTAATGGTATAAACCATACCGAGTTCATCACTATCGGAGTTGTCCATACGTCGAATATGCTGCAATGAGTGACAGACATTAGCAAAATGGTTCATTTTACCACATGCAGAGCATTTCTTCCCACATGCAGGGCAGTTAGGACTCTTTGCTGAGTGTGATTTGTCCCCACAGTTAAAGCAGTGGAAGTTAGGCCTGCGATCCGTAGTGGGTGGCTTATTACTAGCCCTGGGTCTCTGCTGTGATTTATACTTTAGACGAACGCTTTGCACATGGGCTGTAGCTGCAGTCTGCTGCACAGAGGGAGCAGGGGATCTGATCGCTTTTGAATCAGAAAGCGCTGATTCGATTTGAATGGCCAAATGAGTTGCTTTGTCTAATGTCAATTTATTATCGTCCATTAGCAAGCGTTCCGAATGCAAGTGATCGTTGTTTTCTCAATAATTTGATCCCTGATCATTTCCTCTGTGAGTGCTCCAAAGTTACACGTAGCGGCCAGTTCAGTTAATGAAATTATTTCCTGTTTGATTGGTTCACCGTACCCTTGCCCCCCTTTTACGAAATTGGTATCTCTCCATCAAGATACTTTTCTTTGACCCAAAATATTTCTCTAAGGCGCTTACCGCTTTGTCTATGGAGGACTCCATGTCTTCGATTTGGCCAAAGATGCGCTGGCCTTTGGTGCCGAGGCAGTGAATAAGTAACGCATGGCGGCGAGCTGGTGTTATGTTGTCGCCGTCTAACCCACTCGCCGTGATGTATGTGGAAAAACTTTTTATCCATCTCGGCCACAGAATTGGAGGGTCCCCGGTTGTGGAGAGGAAAGGTGGGGGGCTAGGGAAGTTAATTTGAGTCATCCTCGTCGCCAAATTATGTTGTGTATGTGTAAATAACTGACAAACAGAGCCAGGAGAAATGTAACTTAAACCGTGTGCTTTATACAACAGCCCAAAATGGAGTCCCCCAACTGGCATGAACCAGCATGAGTACAGCAATTGTGAATAGCTCCCACAGGGCCCTAATGCCCGTCCAGAGAGCTGTAGCAAATAAATAGAGTATGAACACAACACCCTTCCCATAAAAACTTTATACATGCCTCTCAGATAGACTTTTCCGCGCACTCAGGAATATCCTCCACCGTCAATAAGTACCATAGTTTAGATAGCAGGAGAGCTGCCACCACTGTCGCTCTTCCTTGCACTTTCAACCACCTTCTTTCCCATCTTCTCAAAATCTTTTTAATTTTCACAACCTTCGGTTCCTAATTTAGGCGATCCACTTCATCCCTATCCTTCTTGCACCCTATATGCACCCCCAGAACTTCTAAAACCTCCACCATCTTAAAAGAGCTTTTCTCCAACCACTCCCCCCTACTCCTTCCCCCAACCAGGCACTGGGACTTAGTATAATTTACTCTGGCTCCTGAAGCTCTACAATACTCCTCCACTACCCCCATAGCTTTCCTCACTGACTCCCCATCTCGCAACGTTAGGTCGTGTCATCTGCATATTGATGTATTACTGACACCTGCCTGAAACCGCAATCCCGACTACGCCTTGTTCCTTTCGCATCATGTAACCTAATGGTTCTGCTACCAATGTGTACAACAATGGGGACAGGGGACAACCCTGTCTCACTGATCTCTGTATTGGAAAATACTTAGATAAAAAAACCATTACATTTAACACAGCTAAATGTGTTTGAATAAAAAATTCTTATCCACTCAATGAAATTTTCCCCAAAACCAAATGCTTCCAAAACCATCAATAAAAACTCATGAAAGGCTCTATCAAAGGTTTTCTCTTGATCTATCTTTGGCACATAAGCTTCCCTCCCACTCTCTTCCATGAGTTCTATCACATCTCGGATTGAGACCACATGGTCAGCGATGTCCCGGCCTATGACTCCATAGGACTGAGAGAGCAAAACTATCTGTGGCATCACCTCCTTCATACGATTTGCCATAATCCTCACCAAGATCTTATAATCCACATTTAATAATGTGATGGGCCTCCAATTCTTCAGATCCCTTCTATCCCCTTTATTTTTATAAGCTAAGCTTATGATACCTCTCCTCATAGATGGGGCCAGGCTTCCCTCAGTTTTAATCTCCTTAAAAACCTTTAAGACCAATGGACTTAAAATCTCTAAAAATTCTTTATAAATTCTGCACTTAGTCCATCGGACCCTGGGCTTCCCCCCATCCCCTTCATTCCACTTATTGCTACTTTTATTTCCGCTAATCCTACTTCTTTGTCACACATGCTTCTCTCATTCTCCTTTAAACCCTCTTCAATAAAAGCATTAACCTTCTCCATCACCAATTTGGAAATGTCTTCTTTTGTATATAACTCTTGATAAAAGCTACTAGCTGCCTCCATAATCTCCCCATTTTCATTAATGATCTTTTCCCCAAACTTCAACTCTCCAATTAATGATAACCTTTGTCGCAACTTCTCTTGCTCTAGAAAATATCTAGTGCATCTTTCTCCCTCCAATGCATCTTTAGCCCTTGCACGGAGAATTGCCCCCTTGCATTTTTCAGCTTGCAATAATTCCCACTCTTCCTTTAAAACCTTCCACTTAGTTTCTGCTCCCTTATCTCCTCCATCAATTGCTTTCCAGATATCTGTAAACCTTCTGTTTATATTCTCTTCTTGACGCTGGTTAGCTGTTGCACTTTCTTTCCCATAACACACCGAAAAAACTTTTACCTCATATTTGAAATCTCCCCTCGGTGTCCTTGTCCACCAATATAACGTTCTCTTTTATGGACAAACTCATTAAAACAGCCATCCCTCTATGGTTATTATTTGTGCAACTTGCAAACACTTCTCCCTTCCAAACCCTTTCTAGGATCTCCTCATCCCAAAAGGTTTCTTGCAGATACAACAGGTCCGTGCCTTTAAAACACTGCAACAACTGCTGCAATTTCTTCTCCCCCCCTCAGTCCATTCACATTAATCGAGACCAATGTAATCATTGCTCCTAATAAAAGAAGTGCGCCTGATAATCCCCCCATCATCATTAAATCTCTGGCTCTTCCCTCCTCTCATGCTCTTTCCCAACCTATTGGGCAGCTGTTGCTTTCTCCTGCAGCCTCTGCCTCTTTTTCACCTCCTGTTTGAACTTCTCCTGCAGTTTCAGCCTCTTCTTTACATTAAATTTAGGCCACGGAACTGCCACTTCTCCCTCCTTCTGCCCCTCACTAACCTTTCCCTTTCCACATGATACCCCCCCATGCCCCAATTCCATGTCTCCTTCCTCCTCTGACTCCTCACTCTCGAGCTGTTCTGTAATCTCCCATCCCTGTTCCCCGTCAGATACAGAATCTCCCATAGAAAGTCCTTCTGCTAACCTGGTTTCTCCAACAGTGCCACTCCCTTCAGCCTCACCTCCACCACTGACCCTTGCTCCCCGTTTCTTCTCTCTCTGGGACAATGGCGAGTCTCCACCCAGCTTGCTCCCTTTTGGTGTCTTTGTCTCCCCTTTAAGGCTCCTGCCTCTTGCACCCTCTCCTGGTCTTGCCCCCTCCTGCTCTCCAAGATGTACAACTCCCCATCTCTCTTTGGAATACTTACACTTACCTTGCACCTCACACCCGCCTCTGCTCCCCCACAGACACCTGCTCGACTCTGTCCCTGACCCGTGATGTTCTCCGCTGACTTTGTCCTTTTCCACCATACTTGATGTGTTTTCCACCATCTCCATCCTGTTTTCTGCTCCGCAATTTTCTGCTCTGAAGTTTATGGAGCAAGCCCCACTGGGAGTCGAGCCCATGATCTCCTGTAAAAACGGGCTAGACAGCTAAGACACAGAGCCACAGCTGAGTGATATCATTGAAGGGTAGCGTGCAAATGATGAATAGAAGTGGGCAACAGATGAAGTCCCATCTGCGTATAGGAGGAGGAACCATATGTGGATATATATGCATTGGAACAGATATGAGTGGAACCATAGAAGAGTGGTGCCAGAAAGGGGGATTGTAGTGGAGCGATAGTGGAGAATGAGTGGTCAATAGTGTTGAAGGTGGCAAAGATTGAGGAGAAGGAGGAGGACAGGAGGCAACAAGTGCCATAATACAACAACAACAACTTGTATTTATATAGCGCCTTTAACCTAGTGAAACTTCCCAAGGCGCTTCACAGGAGACAAAAAATTTGATTCTGAGCCACATAAGGAGAAATTAGGGCAGGTGACCAAATCCTTGGTCAAAGAGGTAGATTTTAAGGGGCACCTTAAAGGAAGAAAGAGAGGTGGAGAGGCAGAGAGGTTTAGGTAGGGAATGCCAGAGCTTTGGGCCTAGGCAACAGAAGGCACGGCCACTAATGGTTGATCGATTATAATGAGGAATGCTCAAGGGGGCAGAATTAGAGGAGCGCAGACATCTCGGGGGGTTGTGGGGTTGGAGGAGATTACAGAGATAGGGAAGGGCGAGGTCATGGGGGGATTTGAAAGCAAGGCTGAGAATTTTGAAATCGAGGCGTTGCTTAACCAGGAGCCAATGTAGGTCAGCGAGCATAGGGGTGATGGGTGAGTGGGACTTGGTGCAAGTTAGGACACGGGCAGCCAAGTTTTGGGTAGTTTAAGTAGGGTAGAATGTGAGAGGCCAGCCAGGAGTGCATTGGAATAGCAGCAGGTCGGGGCCATAAAAGGAGCAGCAAGCGGCGACCATGGGCAGCGTGGCGGCATGCCACTGCAAGGTACAGCATGAGCTGGCGCAAGAGGTCGACGGCAGTGAAGAGGGATGTCATCAAGGTCCAGGTCGGTGATTGGAGCGTGGGCAGATACAGCAGGAGCGGCGTGGTCGGGGCAAAGGAGCAGCGAAAGATTGTAGAGGAACGTGATTGGGGCCCAGGAGAGGCGCTAGTTCGGGGCCAGAAGAGGCATGGCCCAGAGGCGGCACAGGCCAGCCCACACTGCGATATGTGTGCGCACTAGGCCCAAGCAGATCTCCAGTCGTCTTGGTTAATCCTTGCCACTGGACCAAGACCTAGCTCTTTCAAGCCCGTGTGGTGGCTGATGTGCAACGGCCACCACACGTTAAAAAAATCCACGCACAGGCATCTTCCACCCTACACTATGTGGTTCAGGACCTGGAATATTAGGTCCTTCATTGAAATACCTATGAACTCATCCTTTTTTTGGCGTGGAAGCAAGTCATCCTCATTTCGAGGGACTGCCTATGATGATCGAATAGTCAAATCTAGAGGTAACAAAGGCATGGCTGAGGGCTTCAGCAGCGAATGAGCTGAGGCAAGGGCGGAGACGGGTGATATTACAGAGGTGGAAATAGGCGGTCTTAGTTATGTTGTGGATATGTGGTCAAAAGCTAATTTTAGGGTCAACTATGACACCAAGGTTGCGAACAGTCTGGTTCAGCCTCAGACAGAAGTTGGGGAGAGGGATGGAGTCAGTGGCTACCGAACGGAGTTTGTGGTGGGGACCGAAAACAATGGCTTCGGTCTTCCCAATATGGTGGCTTGACCTATCCACCTCCACGGAGGTGTGTGGGGGACCTGACCCATCCACCTCCATGGCACGAACCTGGTATTGCAGTACTTCCAGGAACAATGCAGTGGCTCTAGGCCTTTTGGCTAAGAGCATTGGCGCAGAGTGATCCTTGGCGTGTGCAAGGTGACCTCTGGCGTTTGTGATTTGACAAAGAATTGGAACGATTGGCTACGAATTTCAAAAAAAAAATAAAATTCAATTAGAAAAAATTTCTGCTCATCCAGAACTGGATGTCGGACAAGCAATCTGACAATTTAGAGACTGAGGCGGGGTCGCAAGAAGTGGTAGTGAGGTAGAGCTGGGTGTCATCAGCGAACATGTGGAAACTGACACTGTGTTTTCAGATGATGTCGCCAAGGGGCAACATGTAGATGAGAAATAGGAGGGGGCCAAGGATAGATCCTTGGGGGACACCAGAGGTAACAATGCGGGGGTGGGAAGAGAAGCCATTGCAGGTGATTCTCTGGCTACGATCATACATAATGTCACGGTTGGTTTTGACCTGGGGTCCTGATGCTCTAGGCAGCCTGTAAAATAGATTGAAGGGATTTGAAGAGTGAGTGGTAAGAGAGGTGAGCAAGACGTTGAGTGACAATACTGCATTCGAAGATCTTGGAAAGAAAGTACAGGATAGAGGTAGGTCAGTCATTTGAGAAAGTGGAGCAGAGGAATGCAGGCTTTGTGAAAACATGCATGGTGATGGCAGTTTTGAAAAAGATAGAAACAATGTCGGAGGTCAACAATGTCAGAAGGCATCAGGCCAAGAAAGAGATGCTTCGTAGCCAGGAGCTGAATCAGGGCAAGTGATGGGCTTCATGGAGGAGATATGTTTGATAAGGGGTCATGAAAGATGAGGGGAAGCTGCAGGGTGTGGGTTGGAAATGGCTGACTTGGAAGGAGGATGAGAGCTGAGGGGTAGGAAGAAGCACAGGCGGTTGAATGAATGGCTTCAATTTTGAGGGGGGGGAGGGCAGGGTTGGGGAAACTACTCACATTTTGAACCAGAAATGAGGATAGAAGATGTGGGGGAGGGAGATCAAAGGTTTGAGGCGGAGAAGAGGAATTTTGGGTTGCTCCCAGTTTCAAGATGACCCTGAAGTAATAGGAAGATTTGGCCAGACGGAATGGGATACAATATAAAGACAAGATAAAAGATCCTCTTTGAATAACTTGTAGCTAAAAATGTGTTTATGTTTCTTGCATTATGAAAATTTCAAATCTGTGGAATCATCAGCATTTGCAATTCACCTCAAACCGAGGCAGCACCATTGTGACATAGTGAAACTGGTTATTGATAGGAACATTATGAAACTTGAGTTTACAGTTAGTTCTTGGCTCAGGCAGTCGGAAGTTTGCTTGTTACCATCTAAATGTGTTGCCATGCAATTTCCCATTATTACTGCCTGACAAGCAGCAGCAAGGAAGTAAATCAGGAAAATCATTTTGATTGTGGAATCATGTTTCATTTACAAATATTTTAGCATATCAAATCCATTCAAAAAGGAACATGTATAAATTCAATATTTTAGCATTTCTCTCTTAAACGGTAAGGGAATGTAAAGAAGGAGTCATGAACTTGATCTGATAAGTCATGATGTGGAGTCATGAGGTAGAATCAGTGTAATGGCTTGCCCTGAGGCACCTATTTGTACCACATGTTTTATATTTTTCTAATTAACAATTATGAGATCTATTATGAGAACAACTTAATTGTTGGCATTATTTTGTTTGGAGAAGTGTTTGACCTCCATTTTTATAATCTCCAGAGAGTGAGCTATGAAAAGTTATCAGCTCCCTCAATGATTATGTGAATAGATGCACTGTATAGTGTCTTCAAGAGAGATGGAGAGTAAATTAGGAAGGGGGAAAATAATGACCAACTATAGCCTATAAAATATTACATACTGGCCACAAAAATCCACACGGCAGCATATCTTGGCATAAGAGGCCAAACTCCATGGCTGGCCCCACAAAAGGTCATGAGGTCGAGAGGTGGTCCTGCAATTTAAATGCCTCTAGCACACTGAGAGAACCTGGGATGTCCTTAACCCCCACCCCCTTTCCCAACCTCCAAACCACCAACCCCTCCACACTGAAGAGGTCAGAAAGTCTGACCGAAGAATCTCAGGTTTAGCATGTGTTCCTGTGTTGCAGCTTCACCAGGTTGGTACCTCATCTTTAGGTATGGCCGGTGCTGCTCCTGGCCTGCTCTTCTACCAGGGTTAGTCCCCTGGCTTGATGGTAATGGTAGAGTGAGGGATATGCCAGGCCATGAGGTTACAGATTGTGATGGAATACAATTCTGCTGCTGCTGATGGCCCATGGATGCCCAGATGCAATATCTGTTATGAATCTATCCCATTTAGCACAGTGATATCACACAGCACACTGGATGGTGTCCTCACTGTGAAGAGAGGACTTTGTCCAATGCTGTCATGGACAGATGCATCTGCGACAGGTAGATTGATGATGACAAGGTCAAGTAGGTTTTTCCCTCGTGTTGGTTCTCTGTCCACCTGCCACAGGCCCAGTATGGCAGCTATGTCCTTCAGGATTCAGCCAGCTCGGTCAGTATTGGTGCTACTGAGACACTTTTGGTGATGGACATTGAAGTCCCCCACCTAGTGTGCCTTTGTTATCCTCAGTGCTTCTTCCAAGTGGTGTTCAACATGGAGGACTGATTCATCAGCTGAGGGAAGGGCGGCAAGTGGAAATCAGCAGGAGGTTTCCTTGCCCATGATTGACCTGATGCCATCTTAATATTACTGAAAAATTCAATTTCTAAACTTGCAGATGACACCAAATTGGGGGGGTGGGGGGACAGTCAATACTGAGGAGGCCTACAACAAATTACAGGAGGACATTAATAAACTTGCAGAATGGGCATATAATTGGTAAATGAAGTTCAACACAGATAAATGTGAGCTTTTACATTTTGGTAGGAAGTATAGGGAGGTCACTTATTACTAGGAGGGTGCGAGTTTAGGTGGGGTTGAGGAACAAAAGGGATCTCGGAGTACAAATACACAAATCGCTAAAAGTTGCAACACAGATTAGGAAGGCCGTAAAAAAAGTAAACCAAGCACTTGGGATTATTCTAGAGGTATAGAATTGAGAAGTAGGGAAGTTATGCTAAACCTGTATCGAACCGAGTACTGCGTACAGTTCTGGTCGCCATATTATAAATAGGATATAGAGGCACTGGAGAGGGTGCAGAGAAGATTTACAAGGATGATACCAGAAATGCGAGGGTATAAATATCAGGAAAGGATGAATAGGCTGGCCTCTTTTCTCTTGAAAAAAGAAGGCTGAGGAATGATGTAATAGAGGTCTTTAAAATTATGAAAGGTTTTGATAAAATGGATAGAGAGAGAATGTTTCCACTTGTGGGGAAAAGCCTAACTAGAGGCCATCAATATAAGATAGTCACCAAGGAATTCAATAGGGAATTCAGAAGATACTTCTTTACCCAAAGAGTGGCGAGAATGTGGAACTCGAATAGTATAGATGCATTTAAGGGGAGGCTAGACAAGCTAATGATGGAGAAGAGAATAGAGGGGTATGCTGGGATTTAGATGAGTATAGACAGGAGGAGGCTCACATAGAAACATAGAAACATCGAAAATAGGTGCAGGAGTAGGCCATTCGGCCCTTCGAGCCTGCACCGCCATTCAATAAGATCATGGCTGATCATTCACCTCAGTACCCCTTTCCTGCTTTCTCTCCATACCCCTTAATCCCTTTAGCCGTAAAGGCCATATCTAACTCCCTCTTGAATATATCCAATGAACTGGCATCAACAACTCTCTGTGGCAGGGCATTCCACAGGTTGACAACTCTCTGAGTGAAGAAGTTTCTCCTCATCTCAGTCCTAAATGGCCTACCCCTTATCCTAAGACTGTGTCCCCTGGTTCTGGACTTCCCCAACATCGGGAACATTCTTCCCGCATCTAACCTGTCCCGTACCATCAGAATCTTATACGTTTCTATGAGATCCCCTCTCATCCTTCTAAACTCAAGTGTATAAAGGCCCAGCTGATCCAGTCTCTCCTCATGTCAGTCCAGCCATCCCTGGAATCAGTCTGGTGAACCTTCGCTGCACTCCCTCTATAGCAGGAATGCCCTTCCTCAGATTAGGAGACCAAAACTGAACACAATATTCCAGGTGAAGCCTCACCAAGGCCCTGTACAATTGCAGTAAGACCTCCCTGCTCCTAAACTCAAATCCCCTAGCTATAAAGGTCAACATGCCATTTGCCTTCTTCACCGCCTGCTGCACTTGCATGCCAACTTTCAATGACTGATGAACCATGACACCCAGGTCTCGTTGCACCTCCCCTTTTCCTAATCTGCCACCATTCAGATAATATTCTGCCTTCGTGTTTTTGCCACCAAAGTGGATAACCTCACATTTATCCACATTATACTGCATCTGCCATGCATTTGCCCACTCACCTAACCTGTCCAAATCACCCTGCAGCCTCTTAGCATCCTCCTCACAGCTCACACCACCACCCAGCTTTGTGTCATCTGCAAATTTGGAGATATTACACTCAATTCCTTCATCCAAATCATTTATATATATTGTAAAGAGCTGGAGTCCCAGCACTGATCCCTGCGGCACTCCACTAGTCACTGCCTCACATTCCGAAAAGGACCCATTTATCCCGACTCTCTGCTTCCTTTCTGCCAAGCAATTCTCTATCCATGCCAGTACATTACCCCCAATACCATGTGCTTTGATTTTGCGTCCCAATCTCTTATGTGGGACCTTGTCAAAGGCCTTTTGAAAGTCCAAATACACCACATCCACTGGTTCTCCCTTGTCCACTCTACTAATTACATCCTCAAAAAATTCCAGAAGATTTGTCAAGCATGATTTTCCTTTTATAAATCCATGCTGACTTGGACCAATCCTGTCACTGTTTTCCAAATACGCTGCTATTTCATCCTTAATAATTGATTCCAACATTTTCTCCACTACTGATGTCAGGCTAACCGGTCTATAATTACCTGTTTTCTCGCTCCCTCCTTTTTTAAAAAGTGGTGTTACATTAGTTACCCTCCAGTCCATAGGAACTGCTCCAGAGTCGATAGACTGTTGGAAAATGTTCACCAATGCATCCACTATTTCTAGGGCTACTTCCTTAAGTACTCTGGGATGCAGACAACCAGGCCCCAGGGATTTATCAGCCTTCAATTCCATCAATTTCCCCACCTAATAAGGATATCCTTCAGTTCCTCCTTCTCACTAGACCCTCGGTCCCCTAGTACCTCTGGAAGGTTATTTGTGTTTTCCTTCGTGAAGACAGAACCAAAGTATTTGTTCAATTGGTCTGCCATTTCTTTGTTCCCCATTATAATTTCACCTGAGTCCGACTGCAAGGGACCTACGTTTGTCTTCACTAATCTTTTTCTCTTCACATATCTATAGAAGCTTTTGCAGTCGGTTTTTATGTTCCCGGCAAGCTTCCTCTCGTACTCTATTTTCCCCCTCCTAATTTAACCCTTTGCCCTCCTCTGCTGAATTCTAAATTTCTCCCAGTCCTCTGGTTTGCTGCTTTTTCTGGCCAATTTAAATGCCTCTTCCTTGGATCTAACACTATTCTTAATTTCCCTTGTTAGCCACGGTTGAGCCACCTTCCCTTTTTTGTTTTTACTCTAGACAGGGATGTTGAAGTTCATCCATGTGATCTATAAATGTTTGCCATTGCCTATCCACCGTCAACCCTTTAAGTATCCTTTGCCAGTCTATTTTAGGCAATTCACGCCTCATGCCATCGAAGTTAGCTTTCCTTAAGTTCAGGACCTTAGTTTCTGAATTAACTGTGTCACTCTCCATCTTAATAAAGAATTCTACCATATTATGGTCACTCTTTCCCAAGGGGCCTCGCACAACAAGATTGCTAATTAGTCCTTTCTCATTACACATCACCCAGTCTAGGATGGCCAGCTCTCTGGTTGGTTCCTCGACATATTGGTCAAGAAAACCATCGCTAATACACTCCAGGAAATCCTCCTCCACTGAATTGCTACCAGTTTGGTTAGCCCAATCTATATGTAAATTAAAGTCGCCCATGATAACTGCTGTAACTTGATTGCACACATCCCTTATTTCTTGTTTGATGCTGTCCCCAACCTCACTACTACTGTTTGGTGGTCTGTACACAACTCCCAGCAGTGTTCTCTGCCCTTTGGTATTCCATAGCTCCACCCATACCGATTCCACATCATCCAAGCCAATGTCCTTCCTTACTAATGCATTAATTTCCTCTTTAACCAGCAACGCCACCCGCCTCCTTTTTCTTTCTGTCTATATTTCCTAAATGTTGAATAGCCCTGGATGTTGAGTTCCCAGCCTTGGTCACCCTGGAGCCATGTCTCTGTGATGCCAATTACATCATATCCATTAACTGCTATCTGCGCAGTTAATTCGTCCACCTTATTCCGAATACTCCTCGCATTGAGCACAGAGCCTTCAAGCTTGTCTTTTTTACACACTTTGCCCCTTTAGAATTTTGCTGCAATGTGGCCCTTTTTGTTTTTTGCCTTGGGTTTCTCTGCCCTCCACTTTTGCTCTTCTCCTTTCTATCTTTTGCCCCTATCTCCCTTTTATTTCCCTCTGCCTCCCTGCATAGGTTCCCATCCCCCTGCCATATTAGTTTAACTCCTCCCCAACAGCACTAGCAAACACTCCCTCTGGGACATTGGTTCCGGTCCTGCCCTGGTGCAGACCTTCTGGTTTGTACTGGTCCCACCTCCCCCAGAATCGGTTCCAATGCCCCAGGAATTTGAATCCCTCCCTTCTGCACCACTCCTCAAGCCACGTATTCATCTGAGCTATCCTGCGATTCCTACTCTGACTAGCATGTGGCACTGGTAGCAATCCTGAGATTACTACTTTTGAGATCCTACTTTTTAATTTAGCTCCTAGCTCCCTAAATTCGTCTCGTAGGACCTCATCCCGTTTGTTACCTATATCGTTGGTACCTATATGCACCACGACAACTGGCTGTTCACCCTCCTTTTTCAGAATGTCCTGCACCTGCTCCGAGACATCCTTGATCCTTGCACCAGAGAGGCAACATACCATCCTGGAGTCTCGGTTACGGCCGCTGAAACACCTATCTATTCCCCTTACAATTGAATCCCCTATCACTATCGCTCTCCCACTCTTTTTCCTGCCCTCCTGTGCAGCAGAGCCAGCCATGGTGCCATGAACTTGACTGCTGCTGTCCTCCCCTGATGAGTCAACCCCCTCAACAGTACTCAAAACGGTGTATCTGTTTTGCAGGGGGATGACTGCCTGGGACCCCTGCACTACCTTCCTTGCTCTACTCTTCCTGTTGGTCACCCATTCCCTATCTGGCTGTGTACCCTTTACCTGCGGTGTGACCAACTCACTAAACATGCTATTCACGAGATTCTCAGCATCGTGGATACTCCAGAGTTCATCCACCCGCAGCTCCAGTGCCACAATGCGGTCCGTCAGGATCTGCAGGCGAATGTACTTCCTGCACACATAGTCATCAGGGACACCGGAAGCGTCCCTGACTTCCCACATAGTACACGAGGAGCATAACACGTGTCCGAGCTCTCCTGCCATGACTTAACCCTTAGATACACTTAAATTGGCAACAGCAATGTTAAAAGGTTACTTACTGATATAAAAAGAAAAAGAAAAACTACTTACCAATCATCAGCCAATCACTTACCCCCTTGGCTGCGACATCACCTTTCGTATTCTTTCTATTTTTTTGTCTTCTCCCTATAGCTGCACAAGCACGCCTTTATAGGCCTCTGCCGATCCCCGGACTCACGCCTCAGCGACCACGAACTCCCACTGCCTCTCGCAGCCTTTATAGGCCTCTGCCGATCCCCGGACTCACGCCTCAGCGACCACGAACTCCCACTGCCTCTCGCAGCCTTTATAGGCCTCTGCCGATCCCCGGACTCACGCCTCAGCGACCACGAACTCCCGCTGCTTCTCGCGGCCTTTATAGGCCTCTGCCGATCCCCGGACTCACGCCTCAGCGTCCACGAACTCCCGCTGCCTCTCGCGGCCTTTATAGGCCTCTGCCGATCTCCGGACTCACGCCTCAGCGACCAGTGGAGGCTCGAGTGGAGCATAAACGCTGGCATGGACTAGTTGGGCCAAATGGCCTGTTTCTGTGTCATATATCCTATGTAATCCTATGTACTCAAAATTCATCCTATGATTTTGCATAGCTGGTATGTACCTGTATCTGTGAAATAAGTATGCACAAAACATGCAACTGTATGTAATATGGGCAACATATATTTGTGGAGTTTTTTTCAACCCAATTTTTTCCCTTTCTTTCTTTGAGGCATTTATTCATTGTTGGGATACAGCGCTAAAAGTGCCAGATAACCTTGTTCTCAAAGTAGTCATTATTCTTTTTATATATAATTATTAGTCATGTATGAGTCTAGACAGCAATAGGGGCAAAGTAGATTTGGCCAAACCTCTCCTCAGCCAGCCTCCATACATGCTGATCTCTAGAAGAATTGCTGGATAATGATCAGAAGTGGGAATCCTGGCTAATTTTCCCCTTCCTAACCCAAGGGTGCTGAGGCCAATTGCAGAGAACAGCAGACTCATCTCAGACCAGGGATCGAACTTGGGTGCCTCCTGTGTCAACCGTGGCTCAGTGGTAGCACTCTCGCCTATTAGTCAGAACTTGCAGGGTCAAGTTCCATGCCAGGGAATTAAGTACATAATCCAGATTTCATTGCTGTACTGAGGGAGTGCCACACTGTCGGAGGTGCTGTCTTTTAGATGAGGCGTTAAAGAGAAGGCCCGTCTACCCTCTCAGCTTGACGTAAATGATCCTTAGCACTATTTTGAAGAAGAGTAGGGGAGTTCGCCCCAGTGTCCTGGCCAATATTTATCATTCAACCAACATCACTAAAACAAAGAGATCAATTGGCCGTTACAGTTGTTTGTGGAATCCCGCACTGCTCAAATTGGTTGCCACATTTCCTACATCGCAACAGTGACTACACTTCAAAAACACTTCATTGGCAGTAAAGCGCTTTGGGATGTCCTGAGGCCGTGAAAGACAGTATATAAATGCAAGTCTTTTTATGTTTCCTGGTCTGTATGATACTTGTTGGTGTAGCGATCTCCAGGTAGGCAGAGGAAACATTTCAAAGACACCCTCAAAGCTTCCTTTATTAAGTGCAACATCCCCACCGACACCTGGGAGTCCCTGGCCAAAGACCGCTCTAAGTGGAGGAAGAGCATCTGGGAGGGCGCTGAGCACCTTGAGTCTCGTCGCCAAGAGCCACAGAAAACAAGTGCAGGCAGCGGAAGGAGTGTGCGGCAAACCAGTCCCACCCACCTTTTCCTTCAACGATTGTCTGTACCACCTGTGACAGAGACTGTAATTCCCGAATTGGACTTTACAGTCACCTGAAAACTCACTTTTAGAGTGGAAGCAAGTCTTCCTCGATTTCGAGGGACTGCCTATGATAATGATGATGATTATGCTTTTTTTTCATTTTTTATGTATAGATGTGTGTATAAAATGTATGCAAGGCATCCTACAACTTGGTTAACAGTAATCTGATCTAGTGAAGGAACGGAGTTAAAATCTATCCAGGTTTTCTTAAATGTGGTTCAAAACACAACCACTTGTTGTAGTCTACTGATTTAATGCAACATTTGCTTTCACTGGCATGACTGCAGGTTAGCAACAGATCATAAATTTGTATTTCATAGTGAGAAACTATTTTGGTTTTACAATACACTTTTTGCAATGCCAAGTAAAATACTAGGTCACAAAAAGAAACCCAGTTCTTCAGTATCTGGTGACTAGTGGCTGTGGTCGGGAACCTGTTTCTGAGCAAGAGCCGAGAATCAGCTCTACATCTGGATGTAGATTGTGTTACAGTTCTGAGTTACAAAAGCAATGCAGCACAATATCAGTATTTTTCAGTGTCAAGTGTCTTAAGCTTATTACCATAACAGGGACCGAGGTTTAACGCATTCACTGGTCTCATGAGAGGTACTGTTAATAATTTCAATGGGTTCTTTGCTAATGTATATCTGTAGTCTTCTAAACAGAGATTAGATTCGCAGACGGGGTTAAAACTTGTTCTTAGCTGAAAATTCTGACTATGTCCCCAGTGGCTGACCATCAGCATAGTCCATTTTTCCTTTAATAAATCTGTTTTATATGGACTTCACAGGGTGAAAAAGACTAGAGTCTTGGGCAGAGCCAACTGATTGACGTGCATTTCATTATGATACTAAGTCACGATCTCAGAACTGTCAGGGCCAATTTTTGCTTCTCGATGGTTGTTTTCTGGAGCAGGCCGGCCTATTTGAGAAGCTACTGCCATGACCATAGTTACCGTATCAAATCTGAGGAGACAGGCCTTCTTTTGTTGGCTCACAAAGGCTGTAATTATTGACTATAGTCGGCATATTTATATATAGATCTCTCATTACATACCACAATCCTCACAACAAGATTATTTTAAGAAAATGACAAACTAATGAGTCAATGCTGCAATCACGGGTTTCAATCTATTTTTGAGGGTTTGTGTAAAATTCAGTCCTGTAAACTGGATGAATTGCTATGTGGGATGGTAGGTGTGGCTGAAAATAGATTAACTCATAAGCCGGAAAAAAAACTAGCAGGCACTTGCACAAGATTTTTACTTGGCTGTTTCTCTCACCAATTATCTCAAAGGCACGCCTCCACGGGTACCAATCGTCCCCCAGTACCTTGTCCAAGTGGACATGTTTCACGCATGAGTCTTCATAATGTCCACAGGGCATTTGCCAGTGACGGGGAGGGGACAGGGGGTGAGGGGAGGGCGAGAGGTCATAAAGCTCAATCCTGTCTTTGCCCAACATACACACCTACACATTTCCAGCAGGGGACACTATATAGCAATCAGGAGTGGGAAACCTGGCCATTTCTTCCCGCCCTAATGCTGAGGCCAACTGAAGTACTCCTATTGCCACATAGCTGCGACCACGCACATTCCCAGAATCGAGCCAAGGACCTTCCTGTTACATTTTACTTATTAGATAAATTCCCTGACAAACAAACCAGTTTTCCACCACCTATAAATAATAAATCCAGCTTATAAACATTGCTCCCTGTTATGTATGCAAAAAAGGTTCAAACTGAGTACTGTTTAACGAAGCAAGGTACAACCTTGGCTCTGCTTTATTTAGGCCCAAAGTGCCTGACTTTCACTGCGTGCTGCTCAGTGGCCTCCAACAATGACGCCATCTGGTGGCTACAAACAGAATGTACATACATAACAATTTGCTCCTCTGAGATCTTATCACAGTCTTTCACAGGTTGAGACGGTCCGGTGCTTTGCACTCCTGAGTTGACCGTCTCAGTTCGATTCCAGTCTTGGGTGAGTGTGTGGGGTCTGTTGTGGCTGATGGCTGGATGACTGACTTGGTGGGGGTGGCAGTGGCTATGTTAGGAATTCCAAGTCCATTTTTATTGAACAGGTCAGTGATGGAAATTCCAGGTTCACTGATGACCCTCGAGTCCTCTGAAGACTGCTGGTAGTTTGGTGGTTATCGCTGGTTTCTTCGTCCAACTGTTCTGGCTCGTGTATGTGCCTCAGCTTTGTCTGATCCATGTGTTTCTGCAAGTTTGCCCATTCTTAAGCTTAATAACGAATACTCTGTTGCCTTTCTTGGCCATGACCATACCAGCGATCCATTTGGGACCCTGTCCATAGTTCAACATATATACAGGATCATTAACAGAAATCTCGCATGACACAGTTGCGCGATCGTGGTACCCTTGTTGACTTTGTCTACTGTATTCAACATGATTATTTAAATCCAGGTGTACCAGAAATAGCTTAGTCTTAAGACCTCCTTTCATCATGACTTCAGCAGGCGAGACCCCTGTGAGTGTGTGGGGTCTTGTCCTACTGTAACTCAGCAGTATGCAGGACAAGTGGGTCTGCAGTGACCCTTGGGTCACTCTCCTTATGCTTTGCTTGATAATTTGTACTGCACGTTCAGCTTGCCCGTTGGACACAGGCTTGAACGGTGTTGACCTTACATGTTTTATGCCATTGAGTTTCACAAACTCCTGAAACCCCTGACTGGTGAAGCACTACCCATTGTCACTCACCACTATGTCAGGCAGACCATGTGTCGCGAACATGACATTGAGATTATCTATGGTTGTCATGGACGTGCTGGATGAGATGATTATGCATTCTATCCACTTCGAATAAGCGTCCACCACCACTAAAAACATCTTGCCCAGGAAGGGACCTGCACAATCTACATGGGTCCTGGACCAAGGTTTGGATGGCCATGACCACAGACTCAGTGGGATTCTGCTGGTACTTTGCTGAGCTGCATGCAGATGTTGCACTGATGCACTTGCGGTGGACTATAGAGGGCCCAGACTCATCATACTCCAGTTTGCTGATCCACATTTGCTGGAAGGTGGAGAGAGAAGCCAAGATGGATCCTGTGTGGAGAGAGTGAGTGGACTTGGCGTGTGTTCTCTAGAGTTTGCAAACAAAGATTCTTGTATTTTCGTCGTCAAATGTTATGTATGCAATAAAGGGTCAAACTGAGTGCTGTTTAACTAAGCAAGGTACAACCTTGGCTCTGCTTTATTTAGGCCCAAAGTGCCTGACTCTCAAAATGGCTGGCCTTTTATACCTGAGAAGCACCATGTGCGTGCTGCTCAGTGGCCTCCAACAATGCTGCCATCTGGTGGCTACAAACAGAATATACATACATGACACCCCCTCCCCCCTTTCCCTGCCCCTACACTTGCTTAAAAATCTGTTCCATCTGTAACTTTTTCGAGTTCTGCCGAAGGGTCATCGACCTGAAACGTTAATTATGTTTCTCCCTTCACAGATGCTGCCTGACCTGCTGAATATTTCCAGCATTGTCTGTTTTAGTTTCAGATATTTTGCTTTTGTGTTTGTTATAAACATTGTTGTTGGGGCACATGTATTTTTTGCTTGACTTTCCTGCCCGCCCTATGCAAAAGCAAATTCTTCATTACACAATAAGAACAACTTGCATTTATATAGCACTTTTAACATTAAAAAAAAGTCCCAAGTGCTTCACAGCAGCTTAAGGACGCCGGGCTAAAGAATGAGTTATTAAGAGGGGGTGACCAAAAGCTTGGTCGAAAAGGTGGGTTTAATGGGGGGTCCTAAAGGAGGAGAGGGAAGTGGAGAGGCAGAAGGATTTAGGAAGGGAAGTCATGAAAATAGGGCTGAGAATGCGAACGCCACAGTTGTTAATGGTGGGGCAAAAGGAGAAAGGATTCAGAAGAGGCCAGAGTCAGAGGAACAGATGGTTAGGGGAGTGGGTGGACAGCATGTAAGGAAAGAATCCATAACCATAACAGGAAGAATTGATTGCATCTTTGTGATCTGGTCCAACTATTCCCATCCTCTCACTCAGCTTTATCTGGAGACTACAGAAAGATAGAAGGAAAGAAAGAAAGGAGAGGAGAGAAAGAGTGAAGGAGAGAAAGAGGGACAGAAAGAGAGGGACAGAAAGAGAGAAAGAAAGAGGCAGAGAAAAGAGAGAAAAGATAAGAAAAAAAGAGAGTAACAAAGATTTAAGCAAAAGAAAGAAAAAGAATAAGAAAGGATAGATAGATAGATAGATAGTGTAGTATATGTAGGCACCTTTATAATGACTTCACGAAGCAGTGTATGATACATAAACTGTGTAGACCTGTAGTCCTTTATTTGCAGCTACTGAGTGAGGACAACAAGCTGTGAGTTCCTTTTTATACTGGGTTACCTGCAGTGTGCAGGCAACCCTTAGGTCTCCAGCAGCAGCACCCTCTGGTGTACAGGTAAGGTGTGTACAGTATAAGGGTGCATTCAGTGTGGCATAACAGTGTTACAGACATCACACAGTAACAGGCATGCATACACAACAATACTCCCCCCTGAGCATTTTTCATATCCTTATTGTCATGCCCAGGGGAGGTTATCAGTGGTGGGCTATGGGAGATTGTGGTGAGGGTTGTGTGATTGCCAGGTGTGACCCCTGTGCTTGAGGCTGGCCTCGTATGTTTCCCCTCCCTCACACACAGACCATGTGGGTGTTACTGTTGTGGAATCCCTCGGGGGGGTAGCCACGGCAGCAGTGGGTGGGGTGTATACACTGTGATGTGGGTAGTTGTGGGGTGGTGGGCAGGGCCACAAGACTGGGTGGACTCCTTGTCCACCAATTGGGATGAGGGTCAGGTCATGGAAAGTTGTTGAGGCCAATTCACTAAATATATTCAAAAAGGAGTTAGATGTAGTCCTTACAACTAGGGGGATCAAGGGGTATGGCGAGAATGCAGGAATGGGTTACTGAAGTTGCATGTTCAGCCATGAACTAATTAAATGGCGATGCAGGCTCGATGGGCCGAATGGCCTACTGCTGCACCTATTTTCTATGTTTCTATGTTTCTATCCCAGGGTTTGCCAGGAAAGCTGCGGGTTTTGGCCTCATGCTCCTGGTGTTGGCCCTTGTGGCCAGGGGCTGTAGGGCTGGTCTGGTGCAGGTTGCCATTGGTGGTGGATGGGCTGCCCATTGACCGCTGTCCCTGTAGTGGGTCTGCTCCCACTGGCTGTTTGTGTGTCCTGCAAGGGGCATTACATTTGTTCCAAAGTTCCAGGCTACATGGTCAGGTAGCCTGCTGGACCTGGGGGTCTCCCAAAGGGGGATTCCATTGGCATCAGCATGGTCCCTGTAGGACCCAATGTCCTTTGGAAGTGTCCTACCAGTATACATGACACCTTGGCTCTGATCACACATAGTCGAGCCTTCATTATACATTCTAGCATTTGCATCACTTTTGGGTATCCTGGTTTCAACAAACATGGTTACATTAGGCATTTCACATTCTCTATCATTATTGTTAAGCATAATAAACTTGTTCTTAACCTTACTGACACCTGCATTCATCTCATTAGTCACATTAGTTAAACCAGCATCACAATTCATGGTTACATTGCATACATTTTCATACTTGCACCCTTTAATTGCATCTTTAGCTTTAAAGTCCGTGTACTCAAATAGTTGAAACTTCCCCTTTAAATTTTGTTGGTTACCGGTCTCCTTTAAGGGAGCCTTCAAATCCGATTGGCCGCTCGGTGTCACGTGATGCTCCTCCATGCTCACTCGTGATATGGCCACGGCTATTTTGATTACAAGTTTTTCTCCTTGTGGTGCTGGTTTTGCAGCCATTTCCTGGCTTTCCTGCAGGTGGGCTGTGGTGGTCTTTTCTTCCACAGGGCCACTTCGCCTGATGTGGACCGGGTTCATCCAATTCCTGCCCAGCAACGTGGGACCGTCGCCGGCTACAATCCACAGGGAGAGTTTGTTCAACACACCACCTTGGGAGACCTGGACGTCTACGCTGTCAACGATTTGGATTTTACCTTTGGTATGGGTGAGCAGCTTCGCCTGGACAGGAGACAGTTTTGGTCGATTGGCAGAATTTATCCAAATTTTTTCCAAGGTCATTTGGCTCATCACAGACTGGCTCGCCTCGATCTCCATAGAAACTGGGACCCCATCGATGTCTACTTTCATCGTCCATGGAGAACTTTCGGTGGAGCAGGTATGAGTTCCATACTCTTCTTCCAGGGGTTGAGCAACTTCACCTTCCTCTGTGTCAGAGCCCCAGTGATCAGCCAACTCATCAGAGACACGGTGAGTAAAGCTTTTTCTGCACATCCTTTGAAGATGCCTTTTCTCTTTGCATGCATAGTCTTTGTAGTGGCACTGGAGGGCCCTGTGGTTTCCTCCACAGCGCCAGCACGGGGCTAGCTGGTTTGCCCCATGTGGCGGACTCAGGGTTGCGGGACTCGGGGCAGCGTTTCTGCCCTTAGAAGTATCAATGCGGTGCACTGCTCTTGTCGGTTTAGAGTCCCTTCATTTAGGTGGTCGCCAAAGTCACACGGTGCAGCCAGTCTCCTTAAGTGTTCCAATCTTGCTGCAAAAGCGTCACAATCTTCCCCATCGGTAAATTGATAAAAGTTGCTGAGATTCGACATGCTGAGCGTGTGGTTCGTGACCTCGTATTCTCGTCTCCAGTTGTAGCGTACGTAGGCACCTTTAGTAATGACTCCACGAGGCAGGGTATGATACTTAAACTGTGTAGACCTGTGTAGGTCTCCAACAGCAGCACCCTCTGGTGTACAGATAAGGTGTGTACAGTGTAAGGGTACATTCAGTGTGGCATAACAGTGTTGCAGACATCACACAGTAAACAGGCATGTATACACAACAGATAGATAGGCAGACAGACAGGTAGGCAGACAGAAAAAGAACTTCCCAAACAATCAAATACTTTTGAAGTGTAGTACACACTTGGGCCCAAATTTGGTGAATGTCCCCGCCCATCTAAGTGCCGCCTAAAGGACTGCCGATGGCTGCCGAGGTCCCTGATGGTTCTTCGGGCGGGGTTTTCATCACCCAGGTCCCTTGAAGGTCGCTGCCAATCTGGGCGGGAGCCAGCGGGAGCAGCAAAGGCGCTTGCCGCCCAAGTGCCGCCGAGGATGGAGTCGGGCCCACGGAGGGTTGGACACCTAAAAAGAAAAAGCATGAAAAAAAAACATCTGACGACCTTCAGGGGACCCCATCCAAGTAAGTCCCTGTAAAGAAATACATTTAAAAAATGTCACCAACCTGTTTTCTCCCACCTTCACATTTCCCGTTGAGGACAGAGCTAGCTGCACTCAGTGGTCCACCGCCGTCCTGCCGCCAGCTCCAGACGACTCCCGCCCGCATGAATACGGCATCTCGGAGGGCGGGAGCAGAATTACGCGTATCGGCCTTCCGCTGACGTGTCGGCAGGTGCTTCCTGGCGGCTCTCCCCTCCCACCCGCTCCAGGCCACGACGAAAGTGGCACTGGTCGGTTCAAGCAGAGGAATGTCGGCGGCAGTGGGCGGTAGTGGGCGGTAGTGGGCGGCAGTGGGCGGTAGTGGGCGGCAGTGGGCGGTAGTGGGCGGCAGTGGGCGGTAGTGGGCGGCAGTGGGCGGTAGTGGGCGGCAGTGGGCGGCAGTGGGCGGTAGTGGGCGGCAGTGGGCGGTAGTGGGCGGCAGTGGGCGGCAGTGGGCGGTAGTGGGCGGCAGTGGGCGGTAGTGGGCGGCAGTGGGCGGTAGTGGGTGGTAGTGGGCGGTAGTGGGCGGCAGTGGGCGGTAGTGGGCGGCAGTGGGCGGTAGTGGGCGGTAGTGGGCGGTAGTGGGCGGCAGTGGGCGGTAGTGGGTGGCAGTGGACGTTGAGTGCATCAATTTCGGGCCCTTTAAGGTTTTTGGCTCCCTGTGTATAAAGCCATGCCACATCGACTAATAATATATTAAGGGGGCTAAATTAGACAGTCCCCAAAATTGGGCATGGGGATCACAATGCAGGATTATCCCGCGCCTGCTCAATGTGATGCAGGCAGCATGTTAACATTGTGCTGCCTGATCGTTACCATGGTTGTAGCGTACAGCTAGCACCAACCACATTGTTAAGTGGCTGCAAGTCTCAGCAGCGGGCCCAAAATTGAGAGATGCTAGCATGAGTTTAAGCTAGCCTTAGAGGGGAGGTGCATTGTGGCTGGAACAGGTGGTGGAAGTCCATGTACAAGTCACACTGACATGAAAAAAGTCTGAATAATGGCAGAACATGGGAGAGAGCATGCTCCAAGATTCTCGGATGCTGCACTGATGGCCTTGGTGGAGGAGGTAGAAAGGAGGAGAGTGCTGTATTCACAGGGAGCCTGGAGGCCCTCCAGACAAATGCTCAGAA
Organism: Pristiophorus japonicus; assembly: GCF_044704955.1. Lineage (NCBI taxonomy): Eukaryota > Metazoa > Chordata > Chondrichthyes > Pristiophoridae > Pristiophorus > Pristiophorus japonicus. Next base: position 127,846,240 of record NC_091989.1, read on the forward strand.
GGGAGCGGGACCAGATAGCCACGGCAGTCTATGTCAGGAGTCAAGCCCTGAGGACCTGGATGCAGAAACACAAATAGTTCAATGACCTCACACGAGCAGTCAAGGTCAGTGAATTAATCTTCAAATGTCATATCCCACCACTAACCTCAGACACTGCTCAATGCACCACGCCCCCATCACTCACCTACCAAAAATCTCTATCAATAATGACCCATAAGTAACATCCATAGCTGAACCTCACCCTCATATACTTAGCACTGCTTCACACCCACAGCTCACAGCCTGCACACACTACCAGCTATTCAACCATGACAGCCATATCATCCAAACAGATTGCCCCAAACTCACTGACAAACTTCCCTCTTTCTTGCAAGACAACCAGAGGCAACAGGACCTAACCTGCAAGGGACAGGCGCGTCTACATGTTCTTATTCACATGGAGGAGATGGTGCTGGCCATTATTGGAACGGCCATTGCTGACGCCGTGGCCAGTGGCGGGGCTGAAACCATTGGAGGCGACTGTATCCTCATACATTATCCTCCTTCTCACAACCCACTTCCCCTTCATCCCAAAATCTCTTCTGATTTACAAGCTGCGGATGGAGTAAGCATGCACCTCTTACTTGCCCCCGCTCCCTGCATCATAACCTTACCCATGTGCCTTTCTCCTTTCAGATACCCAAGAAGTGCAACCTGGCTAGGAAATGGTGGAAGAATAACAGGTGGAAGAGCAACAAGATACCGATGATGAAGAAACACCGTCACTCGATTTCACACTCGCAGCCACCAGCTCAGATATTGACATTGCGTGTAATTTAAAGAATAGCTCAGAAGCAGAATCTATACATGGTGAGACACCAGGCATGAGTGGTCTGCAGCCAGGGCTGGTTGATAGTCTACATGGAGTGGTCAGGCTGATCTTGCAGTAATTTGTTCATCATATAAAATCTTGTGCTGAAAGAAGTTGCTTCCAGACATGGGGGGCTTGGTACGGCTTCCTCTGGGAATTGAACATGACTGGGAGAATGAAGAGAGGCCATGCAGAGCAGGACAAGCTGCTAGAAGAGGGAGGAGAAGAATGAAATGGTCACTCAGCAAGAGGCCATATCCACTGAGGGTCGTTAGGGAGCATTTCTCTTACCTCAATTTCAGCGAGGACCAATGCTCGAGACGTCTTCGCTTCACAAAAGAGGTTGTGAGTGAAATCTGCTGCAGCCACAACTGCAGTCTGAGAGCAGGGCAAGGGCAGGATTGCCTGTGGCTGTCAAGGAGACCGTGGCTCTTAATCTTTATGCATCTGACACCTTTCACATTGCTGCTGGAAATAGAAGCAATATCTCACAGTTTGCAGTGCACGGCTGCATAAGGGAGGTCACTGAGACTCCCTATACACAGAGAAAATTTCATCGCACTCCCTCTTGCAAGAGACAAGCAGGTGGAGCGAGCACAAGGGTTTGTTGGGATTGCAGGCTGGTACAAGGTGCCATTGACTGCACTCACATGCTCCTCATGTGAACTCGGCCATTTTCACTAACCGAAAGGGATTGCATACCTTAATGTGCAGCTCGAGTGCGACTACAGGCAGCACACCTCACAGGTGAATATCCATTATTCTGATAGCAGCCACCATTCATTCCTTCATTCCTTCATGGAAGAAGGGATTGAGTGTAATATAGTCAAGTTTGCTGATGATATAAAGATGGGAGGAAAAGCAATGTGTGAGGAGACACAAAAAAATCTGCAAAGGGACATAGACAGGCTAAGTAAGTGGGCAAAAATTTGGCAGATGGAGTATAATGTTGGAAAGTGTAAGGTCATGCACTTTGGCAGAAAAAAATCAAAGAGCAAGTTATTATTTAAATGGAGAAAGATTGAAAAGTGCCGCAGTACAGCGGGACCTGGGGGTACTTGTGCATGAAACACAAAAGGATAGTATGCAGGAACAACAAGTGACCAGGAAGGCCAATGGTATCTTGGCCTATATTGCAAAGGGGATGGAGTATAAAAGCAGGGAAGTCTTGCTACAGCTATATAAGGTATTGGTGAGGCCACACCTGGAATACTGCGTGCGGTTTTGGTTTCCATATTTCCGAAAGGATATACTTGCTTTGGAGGCAGTTCAGAGAAGGTTCACTAGGTTGATTCCGGGATGAGGGGGTTGACTTATGAGGAAAGGCTGAGTAGGTTGGGCCTCTACTCATTGGAATTCAGCAGAATGAGAGGTGATCTGATCGAGACGTATAAGATTATGAGGGGGCTTGACAGGTGGATGCAGAGAGGATGTTTCCACTGATGGGGGAGACTAGAACTAGAGGGCATGATCTTAGAATAAGTGGCCGCCCACTTAAAACAGAGAAGAGGAGAAATTTCTTCTCTCAGAGGGTTGTAAATCTGTGGAATTTGCTGCCTCAGAAAGTTATGGAAGCTGTGACATTGAATAAATTTAAGACAGAAATAGACAGTTTCTTAAACGATAAGGGGATAAGGGGTTATGTGGAGCAGTTGGGGAAGTGGAGCTGAGTCCATGATCAGATCAGCCATGATCTTATTAAATGGCAGAGCAGGCTCGAGGAGCCGTATGGCCTACTCCTGCTCCTATTTCTTATGTTCTTATGTTCTTATTCTGGGGCAGTCCTCTGTGCTACCTGTATGTGACACACGGCGCCAAGTCAAAGGCTGGCAACTGGGCAACAGGGGTTTATGACTGTGGTTAGGAACCTAATTACATGTGCGCAGCAGACCTACAATGAGAGCCATGCTGCCACAAGGAACATTATAGAGCTCACCGTCATCAACCTCAAGCCCTGGAGGAGTCCTGCAGTACTCAGCAGAGAACTACACCTCTCCATTCACTAACAGTTCCACACTCCTTACTTTTCATCGATCACTGACCATCACATCATCCTCTTTCTGACAACACAAAAAATAGAAACCACCAGAAAATGCAAATTCAATTGAGGAGACTGCAGATGGTCTTGGAGGAGGATCTTGAGCAGCTCTGGGCCTACAGGCCCCAGCTTTAGCCTGCACCATCTCAGTCTAGGCTGCAGCAGTCTGGACTAGCTGGCTGACGGGCAACAGCAAGGACACTGGCGGATTGGCAGAGGTTGGAGCAGAAATACTGTCTCCCTGAGAGGACAGCAGGTTCCTGCTCCATGGAGCCACTGTCACTTCCCGGGGCTGCACTTCAGCAATTCTGCTGATCTGCTGGAGAACAGGTTCATGGATTTCTGTAACGTTTGAACAGTGTCAGCAGTCTGAACTTGTAAGGCAACGGTCTGAGATTCCACTGCAGGACTCAGACCTTTGATGGAAGCTGTGTGTGCTGCAATGGAAGTTGTGACATCAGTCATCAGACACTGCACAATGGTGGGTTCCACTGGTGTGCTGATGGAGGTGATCACCCAATCCATGTTGGAAAGGATGGGCTCCAAGCTCTGCGCAAAGCCCTGTACCAAGTTGGAGCTGGACCCCTCCATGCTCTTTGACATTGAGCGCAGTCTTTTCTGGCAGGATTTCCAGTGCACCAAACATTTGGTTATGTAAACACATCAGCTTTCTTCTGTAGCCTAGCCCAGCAAAGTCCTCATCTGACTACCTACTAGTGTGTGATCTTGCCTTCTGGTGAGCTGGCACCTGCAATATCCTTTCTCTGCACCCTGGACCCTGTACACTTGTGTCTCATCACATGCAGATCCCTCCTCTTTCCTAGCTTGTAAAATCCGTGCAGTGTCAGTATCTGAGCTGGTGGCTGCAAGTATAAGATCGAGTGACAGTGTCTCTTCATCTTCACTGGCTTCTTCCTCTACCTCCACTGACTGGGAAGGTTCCAGTATTCGGGTAAATTAAATGAAAAAGGGACAAGGGTTGGGTTGTGGTGAGAGAAGAGAAGAAAGTAAGAAGTGCTGCTTACACCATCTGCAGCTTGTGAGTCAGAAGAGATTGTGGGATGAAGGAGAAGTGAGAAGAGAGAAGGAGGATTAGATGTGCTGATACTTTCATCATCAATCGCTTCAGCAAAACCAGTGGCCATGGCCTCAGAGATGCCCCTTCCCATAATGGCCAACACTGTCTCCTCCAGGGGAGTTAAAATGTGCAGGCATGCCTATCCTCCTCCAGTCTTTCCTCCTGTTATGTGCCAACTTCTCCTACAAGAAAGAGGGAAGTGTGTCAGTGGGTGGCTGCAAAATGTTTGGGTGATGTGGCTGACATGGTTCAATAGTTGAATTGTGGGTGTGAAGCTTGCAACAGTGCTACGTATGTGAGGGTAAGGTAAACCATATGAATTGACGAGTTGAGTACTGATTGACAGAGATTGTTGGTAGATGGGTGATGGGGATGTGGTGAATTGAGCAGTGGGTAAGGCTATTGGTGCAGTTGGTAGGATATGTCATTTGAAGATTGAACTCATTCACCTTGATTCATGTCAGGTCGTTCCTGCACCACATTCATGTCCTTGCAGCAACACTCCTGGCACTGACCTCTACTTACTTGTTCCCACTGCCTTCTGAACACAAGTCTCCAGGCCCTCCTGCCCCCTGTAGATACAGGATGTCACTCCTTCTCTCCATATCTTGCACCAAGACCTCCAGTACAGTGTCTGAAAACCTTGGTGCCCACTCTCTTGCGTGTTCAGCCATTCCTCACACTTTCAGAGCACAGATTCAGCACACAAAGGACTCCCACCACTTCTTCCGGCCGCAAAGCACCTACCCTTTAAGAGGTGCAGTTTGCCTTTAAGTAGCACTAGCCACCCGCGAGATTGGCCCCCTGCTGATGCATGCAGCCCATGAACGGCGCGAGTAGGGCTGGCTGCATGCAGCAATCATGTAAAGCAGCAGGCAGCAAGAATTCAACGTGCTGCCTGTAACACAGTGACTGGGTGCCAGTTAATTATGCACCATGATCCCCACACCTGTTTTCGGGGGTTATCAATTGTTATCCAATTTAACACCCCAAGGTCTTGATTCCACATGTGCAGTGTCATAGAAGATCAACTTGAGTGTATAAAATATATATTATATAAAATAACTAAAAGAAGTAAAGGCTGGACTGCCACCCCCCGTATTTAGATGACATTCATAAACTGAAATATTATATAAACCCACGGTTGAATTATAGCCTTGAGTCAATCCCAGATGCCTGTCGTTCTAAACCGCAAGTAGAAAATAAACTTATCAATCACTAACGAGGGCCTTTTAATGCTAGAATACTTGTGACACAATGTTAGGTGCCTTCAGGTGGAATGTTTTGATCAGCTATTATGGCCCTGAAATCCCGGTTTCTTCTTCCCGCGGGCGTCCGACTAAAAATAAGAGAAAAGATGCGCACTTACCTTTTGGTCAAATGCCCACCAGAGATTTCGGACTCGAGGCCTCCTCTTCTTGCGCAACGGAGTGCGTTCACGTTGGGACGTCCGGAGGAGTCACGTGGGCCTGGACACCCAATCACGTTAAAGTATTTTCTCATTCATAGTAATAGGAGTTTCGTAAATCCGAGACCCTTATTACTATGAATGAGAAATACCCGCAAACACCCAAACACTGCATAAAACATTTTAAAAAAACACCTCACATAAATACATTATAGAAATTAAAGTTGATAGAAATTTTTTTAAAGAAAAAAATTTGCCGATTTTTAACAAAAGTTTTAATTATGGTTAAAAATAAATGTAACGTAGTGGGCAGGGTTTTTAAAAATAATATGTATTTTTTCAATTTAATTTAATTATATTTTTGTATGTTTTTAAACTCTTATGCCTATAAAAGTAGGCTATGCGCCTGCTTTTATCAGGCGCAAGAGTTTTGAGGACATTTGCTGGGCAAGATATGCGTAAATCCCGCAATCTTGCCCTGGCAAATGTCCTCGCTCCCGAGATACGGAGGATCCTAACCCTTTAAATCCTTCCCAGATATTCAATACGCTCTATGATTCAACACTGAGGACTTCATAGGTTACACTGCCAAGCCTCGGGATGCAAGCTGTAGCATTACTTTGTGGCAGCCAATGAAACAGTGAATATACAGCCACTTTGAGCAGAGCCATCGTTCCGTATGTCCTGTTAATAAATCCAGCATCATCCAAGCCTATGGGAGGATCTGTTTCTCAGTGTGACCAGCCACAGGAAAGCTGAGCTCTAACGCTAGAATCTCAGGAACTTTCCCGACGTGTGCCGTTTTTAAGTAATATATACATTAAATAAATATGAGCATGTTTGTTAGTAAGTCATCAAGATCTAGAAGAAGTCATCAAGATCTAGAAGAAGACATCCTTAAAGGTCACACGATTCTGTGATTGGAAAATGCTGAAACCTCAACTGTGATCATAATAATCACATTGTGGGCAAGATTACATTATGGTACACAGTATGGTCAGTTTGCTTCTATCAGAAAATGTTAATGATTGCACTATATTGTGATTTAAATAAGCATCTGTCATGTATATTTAAAACTGTCTCTCTGTAGCCTTAATTATCCAAGCCCAAGGGGAGAAGGAGCATCTCCCAAGCTCGGGAAAGGAATGAAAGCCTTGCACGTTGACAGTCATGACGGCTGTCACTGCTTGTCCAGATTTCTTGTAAAATTTACATTGAAAAGCAGCTCTGAAAGAGAATCAGTGTTTGCATCCAATTTCCCACTTCGCGAGTGATAGCATTTTTTTAAATCCTCCCCCCTCCCCCTCCACTTCATTGCAATGAATTACTCGGAGCTGCAGCAAGGTGATAGTTGCTACTTAAGTTTGTTTTTTCAATGATTTTCATTTGGCCAAAATAGTGTCACCCTTACATTTCTACTCTAAAGGATAAACTCTGCTCAGTCAATCATCTCAGATTGTGTGGTGCTTTATCTCATCACAGCTACAATTAGAGCTGAAATTTCATCCAACGGAGCTAATGAACTCAGAAACAGAGCCTAGGTAACTTGTACCAATGGCGCTTGAAAACATTCATTTAAATTTTGTATGCATATGAATATTCAATACTAATTATGTGTGCTGTATGTTAATCTTTTCCCTGCCATCTTTCTTTCTCATCCTCCTCCCTCATTGGGATACAGGTCCATGGGCAGAACATACCTTCTGCTACCATAATTCACCTGTGGATTTTGACAAAGAGGGTTAGCAGGCTATTTCACCACAGGGGCATCACAGCTGAGCCCGTTCCAACTTTTTGGGAAAATAGTTGTCTTAGGTGTCCCATCTGACATCAGCCTAAACAATTGCGAACCACAAATAAATTCTCCTTGGCCCTGGAAATCCAGGGCCGTTTGGGTGGAATCCTTACGAAGCCATCATCATATTGGGGCAGGAACTCCCTATGTCAAGAGTTCCCATGACTTCATCCCTCAAAGGGAGCTGATGTATGGTCGATGCAGATATGCTTGGTGAGAGCAGACCCAGAAGTGGATTTGGGAACCATCTGAGAGTCCAGTCTGGGACCATTGTCTGGATCCCTGAAGATTTCAAGTACATTTTAAGTTTTGTTTTTAAGTGTCTTCTTTTGTAAGGAGCAACTATACCTTGATTTTCAGGCAAATTAGTGAACCTCCCCAACCCTGAAACATTCATGGGGTCAGGAACAGAGATCTGCAGCAGTCATGCTCCTAGTGTAAGTGTGCAGATTCGAGGAGGCATGGATTTTTAAGATCGGTGTTTAACTTTAGGCCTTCGTTATGAACATTCAACTATCTGTGTTTGTCTATTTGTTTTAAATTGATTTGGTTAAACCAATCATTAAAGAGAGTCTTGTTATAGAATCACATAGCATAGAAGGAGGTCATTCAGCCCATCGTGCCTGTGCTGGCTCTCTAAAATAGTTATCCAATTAGTCCCACTCCCCTGCTTTTCCCCCATAGCCCTGGAAATGTTTCCTTTGCAAGTATATATTCAATTCCCTTTTGAATGTTACTATTAAATCTGCTTCTGCTATCCTTTCAGGCAGTGCATTCCAGATCATAACAACTCGCTGTGTAAAAGAAATTCTCTTCATCTCCCCTCTGGTTCTTTTGCCAATATCTTAAATCTGTGTCCTTTGATTACCAACACACCCACCAGTGGAAACAGTATCTCCATATTTACCTTACCAAAACCCCACATCATTTTGAAAATCTCAAAAGAGAACAATCCCAGCTTCTCTAGTCTCGCCAGCTAACTGAAGTCCCTCAACCCTAGTATCATTCTGTTAAATCTCCTTTGCACCCCTTCCATGGCCTAGACATCCTTCCTAATTTGTGGTACCCAGAATACCTCTTTAAAAAACAAACTTTATGGAGCTGCCCTTTGTGCTCGGTGCATATGTGCACCACATGGTGTGGCAATGAGCCACATAAACCAGAAAGGTCCCAGGTTTGATTCCTGAGATAGCTGATCTCAGCCATGACAGCAATGGTGGGTGCACAACTAGTCTCAAACCTTCCTGGCACTGCACATGCCCATTAGGCCATCAGGGAGCCTGGCGAGAGCAATAGCAATCAGAAATGCCAAACTCTTAAATCATCTTGTTTAAAGCAATCAATTCATCATGCAGTGCTGATCATTTTGAGAACTTATCGATGATGCAGATAGAAGGAACTCTGCTATGAGGAACAAGGAGTGAGTAAGTCTGGGTTGAAGCTGCCAATGACAGAGATGTAGTAATAGGAGAATTTGGCAGGTTTGAGGCAAGTATTTAGGTTTGTTTTGTTTTTGTGTGTCTCTTTTTGTTGGCTGTAAGGGTTCCAAGTGAAATGTGTTTGCATAGTCTCAGCTCACTTCCTTGTGCATAAGTCCACAGCAGAAAGCTATCCATGAGTTGTTAGAAATTGGTCGCCTCAGTACAGTGTGGCTACTGTGGGAAATAGAAAAATGTGGAGACGAGAGAAGCTGAGATTGTTCTCCTTATGGCAGAGAAGGTTAAGGGAGATTTAATAGTGGAGTTGCAAATCATGAAGGGTTTTGATAGAGTAACTAAGGAGAAACTGTTTCCATTGGCAGAAGACATCTGTAACCACAGGGCACAGATTTAAGGTCATTGGCAAAAGAGCCCGAGGTGAGATGAGGAAAATCTTTTTTATGCAGCAAGTTATGATCTGGAATGCAATTGTTTGAAAGGGTGGTGGAAGCAGATTTAATAGTAACTTTCTCAGGGGAATTGGATAAATAGATGAAAGGGAGGGCTATGGAGAAAGAGCAGGGTAGTGGGATTAATTTGATAGCTCTTTCAAAGAGCTGGCACAGGCATGATGGACCGATTAGCCTCCGTCTGTGCTGTAAGATTCTATGTGGGGTTGGTGATACTATTCTGAAATTAGAGTTAAGCATGTTGTTTAGTCAGAGTACAGATACCATCTGGCCAGGCTGTACCTGACCTGAGGTGCTCAGTACTGGCACTAAGTGGCCAAAAGCCTTAAAACGTTCCATTCTTCAGCACGAACATACTTCATTTTTATTCATATAATATTTATTTTGCAGAGGGAAAAGTGATGTGAATGATCAAAGAGTTCATTGACAACTGCAGTACTCAGAGTCTTGGGGCAAAAAAATCAGTCACTTCTTGTTTGGCAAGTATGAATTTTTTTCTAAATGTAAAACTTGGTCAAATAATACGACTTCTTAAAAACAGTTACTTGAATTTTAACCAGAGGAACCAAATCTTTAAAAGTAATAAAAATGTTGATACAGACAAGGAGCTAGTCAGTGGAGCAACAGAGCTTCAACAGGTCACAAAGGAGTATTAGGTACAGGAAGAAAACATGGGAGAAAAACGAATGATTGAAGATGGAAGATTAACCATGTTCGTTACAAGCTGGTGAGTTGCTTTATTTTCCAGCTCACCTAACCTGGAAAATAACTTGCCCCCAGCAAGTCAGTGAGTGGAATATTCTAGCCCTGAGCGGTCATACCTTTCACTCATACCTTCCCCCTCACTAGCAAGATGTCTTTTATAGAAATAATCTAGTTTACATTCTCTAGATTCTAATATCACAACCCTCTGAATTTCAATGAATATCTACCTCGCAATGCCGCAGAGTATAAGATTATTAAGTAACTGAAACCACACTGTATTGAATTTGAATAGAATGAGGCTAATGGTATGTTAAATCACAAGTACTCCAAGTGACAGCGAATATTGGAACTGGATGAAAAGTGAGAGCGCTGTGAAAATAGGATGTGGTTTGATTATGATAATAATGATGTTTCAGCATGTTTAATGCTGAAATAGTGAACTGAGAACTGATTAAAGCATGAAACACAACCAAGGACTTCAATCAGGCTGAAGTCTCCATACCTGATATTGAACACACTGAAATGTTCCTTATCGTGGTCATTTTAAGAATGTGGACATTGCCACACATTAATGTCTGTTGTCTGTACCACTCGAATCATTGGTTTAAAGTACTAACAATATTAGATCATAAATAAATAGCTTTTTATCTCTAGGCACACTATATATTACACTCACATCATATAAGGAAGATATTATTGTGCTTTCGTGAACAAGTACAATTTTTTTTTTAAAACAGTAAAATCCAGTGTCGCCACAATGTCTATTTTTTAAACTCTCTAAATACAAGGAAGTAAATTGTATTCCAGTGTGATCTAAAGAGTATGAATAAAACAGTGGTATATTTTACAGTATTCCTGAAATGAAAACCCATAGGTCCTGAAATTGTCCCAGGGTTCACCGGATCTCCCATCCTAACTCCAACGAGAGACTGGTGAAACCCCCAAACAGCATAAATGAATAAAAACAGCTATTAACCGTTTCTCTGGAGGTTCGGCTGGAGTTATGGCAAGAGGTTGCAGGTTGCAGGATCGATCCTCAGTCTGTGCTGACTTAGTTGATCCCAGGTTGGGCAGGAGCAGTAGTGAACTAAAATCACCATGGACCAAATTACATGCTTGGCTGCTGTTATATCATTTGGCTGAAAATTGTGCCTTGTTGATGTTGGGATGAAGTTAGGATCAAGCTCAACTGTAATGTGCCTTTCTTGGGTGCTAACATGTATTGTCTAAGCTCACCTTTGATGAATGGAGATTTGGGTGAGGTATCAAAGAGTTGATGGTGCCTGCAAAACTGCAATCTAGCATGAATTCAGGGAATTGTAGTTTATACAATTATTTTCTTACATGTAGGCTGACTGCAGTTTTACCAAATAGGGATTGCTTTATATCTAATAACCCCTCTTCCCCCCAGTTTCAGTTGATGAGCATCATGCTTTATATTTCCCCTTGCTCCCCAACACCAATGGCTCAGTGGGTGAATGCAGCAGCTGGTGAGGTACAGAAACATGCACACCATGAAGGTCCTGGGTTTGGTCAGTGGTCTATCTGACTTAGATGATCATAGCTGACTAGCAATGGAGCACTCCAACTGATCTCAGTGCCCTTGAGCTAGGGAGGACACAAAAGCAATCAAGATTTCTGGTCATACACCTATTCCATGACCTATGATGGAAAGTATACGTGCAGACATTGCTGAGGACTAAATCATGCTTGGCTCTAATTCTCTCCACTGTCAATATAGCTTGCCGACACTCCCTGTATAATACAACAACAATAACTTGCATTTATATAATGGAGTGATTTCTGCCAATGAACTGGAAGCTGCACAGAAGCATTCTGTGCATAAATGTCATCTTTCATAACTTTCATTAATCTGATAAAAACACCAATTCAACATAAGCCGATAGAAACAATAATTCAAATTTTAATTTTAACGTTCTCTCTCGGCTCAGTTCGGCAACAGCAGGATCTCTTTTCCCCATCCCCTCCCTATTGTTGGTAATTTTTAACATTAAACCATCTTCAACCATGTCTATTATTACTTACATTTAAAGCTCGGTGAATGCTGATTGTTGACAAACTCCAAGAGTTTTTGCTTCTCGAGCACACCAGCTTCACGGGAGGAACCCAGAGCCGAGTCGGACCACACCATCAAATCACCACATCGACGACCAGAAACATGGTAGAAACTACTGGAAACCACAAGTATCTTTACTTCTGACAATTACAAAGATGATTTATTTCACGAACAAACTACATTATTTTATCAGAGTGACTGCTGCCTTCGAAGTCCAGCGAGAACAATCAAGGAACCACGGGAACTGCGCGTGCGCAACTCCTCCATGTCGTTGGCAGCAGTCACGTCCACAATATAATGCCATTAATGTAGAACATTTCCCAAAATGCTTCACAGAGGCGGATTCAGTCAAATGGACACTAAGCCAAAGAGGGAGATAAAAGGAGGGTTGACAAAAAGCTTGGTCAAAGTGGTGCATTTTAAGCAGAGTTTTAAAGGAGGAGAGGGAGGTAGAGAAGTTTAGAGAGGGAATTCCAGGGTATCGGGCCTAGATGGCTGAAGGCAAAGTCGCCAATGGTGAGGTGGGGGTTTGGGAATGCACAAGAGGTCAGACAGAGGAAGGAGCGGTCTGGAAAGGTTTTAGATCTGGAGGAGGTTATAAAGATAGGGATGGGCAAGGATATGAAGGGATTTAAACACAAAGATGAAGATATTAAATTGAGGGTATTGGGGGATGGGAAACCAATGTAGATTAAAAATGATAGGGGTGATAGGTTAGTGGGGAGCTAGTGCAGGATAGGGTATGGAAAGCAGGGTTTTGAATGAGTTTAAGTGTACTGAGGGGGGAAGATGGAAGGCTGGCCAAGAGGGTATTGGAATAGTCAAGTCTAGAGGTAACAAAGGCATGGAGGAAGGTTTCAGCAGCAGATGGGCTGAGGTGGGCAGGAATAGGTGATGTCATGGAAGTAGAAGTAGGCTGTCTTTCTGATGATGGGGATATGGAGTCAGAAGCTCTGATCAGGTTGGCTTGGATGCTGAACTTGCAAACAGACTGGTTCAACCTGAGACAGTGGCCACGGTACCAGGATGGAATCAGTGGCAAGGATAGAGAGGATCTTGTTCGTGACTTTGATAAAGCTAGTTTTAGGACTGTGGCATGAAAATAAATCTGATTGGAGAGATTCAAAGACGTGTTTCGGGAAAAATGGGCACAGACTTCACGCTCAAGGATTTTGGACTAGAAAAGAAGGTTGGAGATGAGGCAGTAGTTTGCAAAGACAGAGGGGTTGAGGAGAGGGTGATGGCAGCAGTTTTGAAAGGGAGGGGAACAGTACTTGATGAATGGGTACCATTTACAATGTTAGCTAGCATAGGGACCAGGAAGGGAAGTTGGGTGATTAGCAGCTTAATGGGAATAAGAACAAGAAGGTAGGTCTCATGGACAAGATAAGCTTGGAGAGGGCATGAGGGGTAATAGGAGAGAAAAAGGAGAAAGACAGCATCAGGGCTGGGGCAAAGGGGAGCCTGGTACGAAAGGTGTCTCGGTGGGTAAGTGCAAAGGGAGGAGGCAGCAGATGCAGCCAAATAGATGGTCTCAATCTTAGTGATAAAGACCAAGAACTCCTTGTACGTGTTGTTGGAGGCGGGTGTGAAGGGGGCAGTGGAGAAGGGTGTAAGGAAATGGTTAGTAGTGGATAAAAGAAGTTGAGTATTTTCTTTGCTCTCCATGATGGTCGTGGAGCAGTGGATGGTTTGGCTAAGGAGAGTGAGACCTGATGGTGCTTGATGTGGTCCAGTCAGATCTGGTGATGAACTAAACCAGTTGTATGGCAGTTATGTTAAAGTCTAGGTTCATTCAAGTACGATAGAGAAAGTGGCATCTGTGGGAATGTGCTCAGCTCCTTTGGGACAGATGGGGAAAAACAATTTTTTAAAGTCCAGTTCCATTGAAATGAGGTTAAAGGAAACAGACTGTGAAAGATAGAAAATCCAGCACTGTTGTATTGAATGGAATAAATGCACAATTTGTTTAACATTATTTTTTTTCTTGAAAAACAAAAATTATTCAGCATCAGTTTTTCTAAATTAACATTATAAACACAAAAGACTGCCAAGCCTGTTAATGAAAAACGTATGACATGATTTGACAATTCTTATTTTCCACTTTGTGCTCTGGAGTCATTTATTTAAACATTGCATTGATAGTCCAGTGGTGTGAAACAGATTTTTTTTTAGACTGCATATGAGAAAAGAAGCAGATGAAATAACCTGCTTAACAAAGGAAACAGAAAATAATAGCGTTCTGTAGTATAATGTAGGTATAGTTACTAAATGGCAACAATCAATATAATATAAAGTTGATCTGAGCAGGCAGTCAAGCCGGGACTTGTTCTGAGTGTTTGGGTGAGGTTGAATTATCCCATTCTTTTCACTTGTGTTTTTCTGTGATCTACCAGTCAAGTATGTGATTGGATTTCATCTCAACAAAACCTTAAATTACACACCTATTGTGTCTCAGCTAAGCCCAGTTTCACAGCAGTGGAGAAGGTTCCTGACTTCTTTTGGTTGCTCTTCGATCTGTCCCCTGCTATCATACCCAGGTTGTCGAATGAATAATAGGATTAGAAACCCTCATCTACGAAATGCTGCAATTGTCACATTTGGTGGGCTAACAAAAGCAATAGGTGATGGATAGGTGCCGCACAATAGAGGGACATGTGTTCAGCTTGCACAAACCAAAGGAACTTCCCTAACAATAGAACTGAATGGAGTCTGACTGTTCTTAAATTGACAAACAATTTCAAGGTAAATTTCAAGCTTTCTAATTACATCCCAGAGCGCAGGCTCTCAGGAATCAAACATAACAAGTAATATTTGTCTCACAGCTTCTCTTGTTTTAGATTGCTACAGATGCTGCACGTCAGTACTGGGAGGCTTCTTTCCAGTGGCCTTTCACACCGTCACTTCAAAAATGTCTCAAACTGCTCCACAGATGTTGTGCAGTATGTCAGCATTCGCTTTCCCCTTTGTTTTGTTAGTCCCAGCCTTATTTTAATTATAAGTGTGTGTGTTGCATATTGCGAAAGGCACCAGCCCTGACCACCATATAAAAAGGACTTTTAACTCGGGAAGCAGCTGATGACCAACCTTCCTGCTCCCTCATTCCTCGGCATCTCTTTCGACTATTAACACTTGAAGGGTGCAGCCTCTCGATCCCAGTTATATGTGTTCTGCATCTATTTTCTGCAATACCTGCCACAGGCGCATACTAAGGAACTGCTGCTGGGAATTCTTTCTTTTATTTTGCACTTCTCCTCAGGCTTAGCTTTGCCACTGACTTCTTGAATTTTCATCTAATCCAGTTAAAACATGCGAAACCAATTCAAACTGTATTAGCTATCCCCATTGGCAAAGCTGTGTACATTGCACTAAGAATGGACACCAGATGACCCCTTTTTTTCACCTGACAGTTCCCTTGTCAATTCTGTATCCAGATCGAGGAATACATTGGAAACCTTGCCAGCATGTACAAACGATAGTGCTGCAGGGTCATTTTCTTCCAGAATGCGTTGTCACCACATCACTCCCCCAGCTACAGGACTACGCTGAGCCCTTTTCTGTTTATTTGTCATGAATAAACATCTTTTCCCTGTTTACTTCTAAGCCTCGTCTTTACAAATGCCAAAGACCATAGAACAAATACATATCAATTAATGCAGACAATGTCATACACTGCAAAGTAATTGCAAGGGAAAACATTTAGATCTTAAATGCTGAATTAGTGATATTCCATTGTAACTTTGACAGTATTCCTACCAATGAGTAGAACAGAGCATTTACATTAATGTGGTCATTTAACTTCATAGCCAAAGCACAAGGGGGTAGAGGTTTCGCTCTGGGCGCAATCTGCGATCCGGACGCAAATTGCGCCCAAAATTGCGCTAATTTTGAGAAGTGTTTTCTTTTCTTGAGTTTCCCTTCAAACTAATTTGCATATCACGGAACATAAAATCTGCCATGCAATCATGCAGCGATTTACAACATAATTTATTTTTAAATTTTGCTTTAAAAATATTCCTTGATATATTTAAAGTGGTAACTTGATGCAGTTTGATAAATACAGCTGAAAATGGGTTTAACACAAAAAATAAGCATTTTAATCAGAGGGGGCGGTAACCGGCTCAGGGCGGGACTTCCTGCGCCCGGCACGCAAGTCCATCCCGGCCGCAAAATTGCAGTTACCCCCTTGCACAGGAAGTGGAGCACGATGTTGCAGTTCCAGGATGCTATTGGGGTGGGACGCGATCGGCAGCGTGATGCTGAGGCCGCAGCCCGGCACCCAAAACGGAGTGCCGGGCTGCACGATGGTGGCCCGGACCACGCCAGCGAAGTAAAGAAGGGGCTGACTGGTAAGTCGAACAAACAGGTAAGATGGCGGTGCGGGGCGCTCCCTACATCGCCTTTAACTTCTGCCCCGCGAGGGAGGCCCAGTTCGCAACCTGCGAGACTGGCGCTGACACCGTTCGCAGGGCAATATCTGCCGCGGGGTAGAAAAGGGTTGCCGCATGGTGCTAAGGGGTCGCCGCGCACAGCAATGACATCATCGGCGGTTGTGCGGCGGATCGGGCGCTACGGGCGGGTAGCGGCGCTACTGTGGCAGCACCTCCGCTAACTCCCGCACAATTTCACGGGAGGCAAAAATTGTTTTGCCCCCCCCGGAGGCGATAACGGGCATCGCTAAACAGGCCAATTTCGACCCAAGTGTCTAGTCCACCACCTGTGAGTTATCCAATTTTAAATCACTGAAAATGATTGGCAGAAGAATCTGCTCTACTTGTTGAAGTGGGATTAGATCCCCCATTTTGAAGCAAACTTTCTACTGGTAGCTCCAGCTACAGTGTGATGCCTAAAATACGAATAATATAAAGAGAAACAATAAAAGGTGTTAGCAAAATTAATTTATGGGTTAAACTTTTTTCTCATAATAACAAATAAAATATCCTGGTTCAGCTCAGTTCTATATGATGGATGGAACACCAACCTTGGAACCTTTGTTCTGGTCCTGCACTAAGTTGGGCTCGCTGAAGGCACGATTGACTTCACACTACAAGGAACGACTAGGTATTCACCCAACCTTACACTGAGTTACTGGCTCTTGGGTCTCATGTTGGATTAAACTTTTGCCATCTACACAAATTGACAAATTAAAACAACGTTGTTCGTTGCCAACATATAAACTGGAATTAACCTAACCCATCTTCTTCAGACCAATAGCTGAGTCTTTCTGTGGGGAGTTATTTTGTTTGATAATATTTCTTATAATATAATGTTTCAACATATTCTATAGGGTGTGGGCCTTCCTGTTAGGTGCTATGGGGGGGTAGACTGCAGATCCGTTCATTTTCAGTTCCTTGTTGTTAATATCAGTGCTGAGACAACAAATATTTAATTTTATGTCGACTTTAAGTTAATGTTTTGTTTTCTTACTTCTTAATGTCTGCCCACAGTATCTCTGCTCTCCTGTCTAACTGACTGAAGAATGTATATATCCAAATCCTATTATTTTTGGTTTCATCATTAATGTAGATTCTACCTTGCTTGTAAAACCTTTTAAAAACTCAATAAAATGGTAAGTAAAAAAATTGACTCAGGTCTCTGTTCAAGTCAGCTGCAGTGTCCCCCAATTGGTCAACAACTTCAAATGTAAACAATGCATTTAGGATCTCACATTTTTAAAAAGTGGAATTCTAGGCTTAGTTTTGCTCAGTTCATAAACAAAATAAAAAATAATTGTGGTGAAGTTCAGTTTTAACATACTTTCGCCGGTGTAATGAGATGTAACAAGGTAAAATCACTGGGGTAGAAAGTAGTCTAATTTGTACCTCTTGTCAGCACCTCTGGGGGGCGATAACGAGAAGCTACCATCTCTACGACTGGGCACAGTGAGAGTACTGACGCCCGCGAACTTGCCTTGCAGGTTAGCGGCGGCAGGAAACCCTAACGCCACGATCTCTTGCGCCCCAGAGATTGTGACATCATCCGGTGCGCAACGCCCCAGTACCACCCCGGAAGCGAACTTCGGTTCCACCCCCTGCAGCCTCGCCAGGCATCAACACCAGCAACTGCAGGAGGCGTTGCAAGGCTTGGGGAGTAGTATTTCAAGCGATCACCGGTGAGTTAACTGAGAAATCTTTTTTGAACCCTCTGTGCATTTGTTTTTGCTTTTCTTCTGCTGCCATTGATCAGCCCTACACACTGTTCGAGTGCTTGGGGTTGATCGTTGCAGATCGCCGCTGCCGTCGGCGAGCAGGGAAATCGATTTATTGCTGAGCTTGCAGCGATGGCCCTTCCCTTTAAGGGAGAGAAGGAGCCTCCGATCCTGGCAGCGCTGCACGGGACATTGTGCATCGTTGTATAGCAACCGCCCCTCTTGCCTGCTGTAGCGTTCCAAAGGAAGTGGTAGCGCTTGATTTAGTGCTCCACTTTCCTCATGAAGCGCTAAACCGGAAGTTTGCATCTGCTGGAATTGGGTAGTGCCTGGCGATACTTTTATGCTCCCACAAATTTATTGCCCCAAATGGGGCACTGCGCAATTCAGTATACCACAGTAATTTCAATAGAAATCTCCCTTTTCATAATCAATCGATAGATCTAACATTTAAACTAGCATTATGACTATTTTACCCTCAGTATAAAGCTTGGAAATACAGCAACTGCTGTCACTCATGAATAATCTGCCATCAATGCCTTAATTATTAATAATATCCCAAGCAGTTTTCTTTAACTTGTCTTACTCTTTACATTCATTTCTCAAGATGGACCTGATTTAAACCTCTCTCTTAACTGGTGGAAAATAAATTAGCCTGACAGCGTGTTGCTGTTAAATGCAAGTTTGAGCTTCATAAAGACATGTAAAGACTATTCAATTACAGAGAGGTTATTGCTTAAACTTCCAAATATGTTTCGCATTCTTATGGGCTGGTTGCATACGTCACCAAGGCTTTTAGCTATTTACTCACTTACATGATTTATCCATAATGACACTACTGGGTGCAATTTAGTAAGTACCATCATGTTGGAGATTATCTCAGCGAGACACAAATGCAGCTCTTAGATTCTCAGGCACAATATTTGTGAATTTGCGTGAGGATAGAGTGACTTCCAGCCACAAAGACGACATCTTTACAGACTCCAGAATAGGACGGCTCATACAGTATGTTCATTACTTGCATGCACAGCTGTGCTGTGGGTTTGAATCCCAGCCTAGCTGACATGTAAATCTTCCCACATGTGTGATATGTTTCAGATGTGCTGTCAAATCTTTGCATTTATCTCCATTTCTTTGTGTCGCTCTATCTTAGCTTCTCCACCACACCTCTCAACCATGCCACACACCTTTCCTTGACCAGAATCTAGGCATGTCAAGCTGCTCCTTTCATCCCAGCAGGTGCAATAGAGCAAGCAAAGGCACACCTTCTCATTTTCCTTCCATCCCTTTAGTGAACTACCGTACCTCTGCTTGATGCCTCTTCCTGAGCTCTCAGTTCTGAACTCACCGTGTATTAATGAAAGCATGGCGCCTGCATCTTACCACGTTACCATGCAGCACATCTCTGCACTGAGATGCTGCACCAGCACGTCTGCTACAATTCTTCAGAAGATGCTTTCATATTGGCTCCATTTAGCTCAGATTCTGGGAACTCAGTTTCCATGAACCAGTTCCCAGCAGTTACGCTGCTAAATCTGGCTCCCTTATCCTGGAAGTAAACCCATAAACTCGATGTTTCAGAAATGTATGAGTCTGTCAGTGAGATAAGGGGGCCAAATTTAACAGTGTAAACACAAAGGGAGCAAAATTGACCCTTTTTATAGCCCCGTTAGCGCCTCCGGGGGGCGCTGACAGGGTGCAATGGTGTTCTCGCCCGGGGGAGGGGGTGCTACTGCCTCCCAGGAAGTTGCCCCAGAGGCAGCGCCGTGCCCTGTGATGTCATCACCCCGCGGCTACCCCTTAATGCCCCACAGGAGAAATTGCCCTGCGGGTCGCGAAGCTGGCAGACATCCGCTGCTGGGGCACCCCTTAAAGGGGAGGCCTTAGCAACCCGGGCCACCATCTTTATTTGTCGGCCGACTCTTGGGTCGGCCTGACAATGGTGGCCCTCGCGTCGACCAGCCCGGCACACCGTTTTGGGTGCCGGGCTGCTGGTCTGGTCGATTGTGTCCTTGGTGGCCCAGTGGCAGCACCAAAGGACCTGCAGAGTGTGCAGCCTTTAATGGAAGGGGAGGGGCATTATAGCGCATTATGCAGAGCATCTGTGTAGCGCTGGCCTGCTCCGCGCGCCCTGGGAGTGCCCCTTAAATGAAGCGGATCACTGAAGATAATGCTCCGCTTCCTTTGAGGGGCATACGACCCAATTCCCCGTTGGGTCGTGACCTCTGGGCCGGGCGCAGGAAGTCCCGGCCCCAGAATGTTACCGCCCCCAATCAGAGCGAGGGGCAATTTCTATCCCCAAGAGTTGGCTGAACAACACCAGTCTCCCAGAATTCAAACTTAAATGGCACCAATATA
Organism: Pristiophorus japonicus; assembly: GCF_044704955.1. Taxonomy (NCBI): domain Eukaryota; kingdom Metazoa; phylum Chordata; class Chondrichthyes; family Pristiophoridae; genus Pristiophorus; species Pristiophorus japonicus. The sequence continues at coordinate 127,866,585 of NC_091989.1, forward strand.
AAAGTAGCCAGACTTTTTGCACACTTACCGGCTCTGAACCACTCTCCCTACCTGGGGCCATGTTTTTTCTTGCATTCATGTTGTGGACAGAAAATGCAACTCTTTTGAATTTTCTTCTTGTCTTAAATAAATCCTTTTTGGATTACTTTCTATCTTAAACTACAATTAGCACTGTTGTATCTTTGGCATTTATAGTGACAAAACAAAACTGTTAATAAAATGACATTGAAATCCTTCAAAACTATTTATCGGCCAGTCCAGACATTCTGCACCTCCTCAGTGCACCAATGTGTCCAACTTCATAGAGACTAAATTAGTAAGAACAACACATCAATGTCACATTTTGCAATAAAGGACAACTACACTGTCCATTCCTTTTTCAGACAATCACTTCAAGTTTTAATTTTCAGATTTATAATTTGAATAACAAAGCTACAATACTCGGAGTGCTACTTAATTAATTAGTGCAGTATCAATTGTAACCCATAAACTGTAAACTGACATCTAAACATACAGTGGTCAAAAAGCGAAGCTGTTGTTTTTCACTTTCCACTTTTCTCTGCTGAAGATGATGACTAATGCCCGAAATACTGTTCTACAGGCAACATAAGCCCTTCAGTTCCTCACTCAGTTGACTATTCTTCATGTGTGATCACTGTGCAGTAATCCCTGATGGAAGGTACAGGCTTAATCTGAACTCAAAAAAGCAGGTGGGTTCCAAATAAATGTAAAAATTCTGGAACAAGAACCGAACCCGCCTCGAACCCACCCACTTTACTTTAACGGAGGAGAAAGGGGCAGGCAACCAATCTGCTCATGGGAAGCGGGTTGGTCATTTAAATATTATACTGAGGCCACTTCTAATTTAACAGTCATTCTATTTTTAACCACAGGCAGCCGAATTTCACAGATCTCGAGAAACTTGCCAGCTTAGAGGTAAAAAGGGCTGAATGCATAAGGTAAGTGTCTTTACAGGACTGCTTGTGGGTCAGGAGGAACAGGAGTGTTTGCTCTAGGCCCAGCTAGCTACTCAGTAAACCCCTCCTGCCCCGTGAGCTGACTGCTCCCCCTCTGACCACCATCTCGCCCCCGCCCCAGACCACCATCGGGCACCCATCCCACAATCGGGACACCCCCAACGCCATCGGACCCCCACCCCACAATCAGGACACCCCCAGACCACCAATGGAGCCCTCCCCCACTATCGAGGCCCCCTGACCACCAATGCAGCCCCCCCCCCACACACTCACACAATCAGGACCCCTCCCCAGAATACCATCGGGCCTCCCCGTAATCTGGATCACCCTGCGATCCGGACCTCCCCTCCCCGCCCCGCCTAATCTGGACTCCCGACGATCTGGAAACCACCCCTCCCACAATCTTCCTCACTCCCCCTCGGCTTCCTACCCGAAAGGCCTCCAGCCAATCAATCAGGCTGCCTATGGTCAGGAACCCCATTTGAAAGGGCCCTACATGTTTGAATGAGAACAAAACTGAGCCCAGTAAAACAAAATACTTGCATTTATAAAGCACCTTTCACAATTACAGGATGTCCCATAGCTCTTTGCTGCCAATTAACTCATTTTGACGTGTAATTATTATGGCAATGTAGGAAACGCAGGAGCTAAATTGCACAGTTGTGATGTCCCCCGCTGAATTTTATTGAGCCATATTCTGAGTTCTCGTTCCCATTTAAAGTGAATGTATCGGGGGGAAGTTGAGGCTTTCTGTGGGTGAATGCCACCGACCAAAATTCTTTTTACAAAATTACCTGGTGGGTCCCAGAGGAATGTAGGATTGCAATCCAAGGCCTAGTTGCACAGTCCAACATATGGGAACATGTCTTCCAGGATTGTATGTGTATCCTAGGATCATGTGAGCCTGGACCACCAATCATAATGTAGTATTCTCATTTGAAAAGGAGGAGGACACTCCAAGACCACCTCAATCTCTGTCGTCGAGCTACAGTACGCGGATGAAGCCAGCGTCTGCGCACATACAAAGGCTGAACTCCAGGACATAGTCGACATATTTACTGAGGCATACAAAGCATGTGCCTTATGCTGAACATCCGTAAGACAAAGGTCCTCCACCAGCCTGTCCTCACCGCACAGCACTGCCCCCCAGTCATCAAGATCCACGGTGCGGCCCTGGACACTGTGGACCGCTTCCCATATCTCGGGAGCCTCCTATCAACAAGAGCAGCCTTTGGCTGCCTGAGGAAAAGTGCGTTTGAAGACCAGGCCCTCAAAACTGCCACCAAGCTCATGATCTACAGGACTGTAGTAATACCTGCCATCCTGTATGGCTCAGAAACATGAACCATGTACAGTAGACACCTCAAGTCACTGGAGAAATATCACTAATGATGTCTCCGCAAGATCCTACAAATCTCCTGGGAGGACAGGCGCACCAACATCAGCATCCTCATCCAGGCTAACATCCCCAGCATTTAAACACTGACCACACTCGATCAGCTCCGCTGGGCAGGTCACATAGTTCGCATGCCAGACACGAGACTCCCAAAGCAAGTGCTCTACTCGGAGCTCCTTCACGTAAACCATCCAAAGGTGGGCAGTGGAAATGTTACAAGGACACCCTCAAAGCCTCCCTGATAAAGTGCGACATCCCCACTGACACCTGGGAGTCCCTGGCCCAAGACCGCCCTAATTGGAGGAAGTGCATCCGGGAGGGTGCTGAGCACCTCGAGTCTCAATGCCAAGAGCATGCAGAAATCAAGCTCAGGCAGCGGAAGGAGCGTGCGGCAAACCGGTCCCACCCACCCCTTCCCTCAACGACTATCTGTCCCACCTGTGCCAGAGTCTGTGGCTCTCGTATTGGACTGTTCAGCCGCCAAATAACTCACTTCAGGAGTGGAAGCAAGTCTTCCTCGATTCCGAGCGACTGCCTATGATGATGATTCTCATTCATAGTAATGGGAGCTCCGAGGTCCCATTACTATCAATGAGAATACCCCTAAAATCAAATAAAACACAAATTTAAATTTTTTAAATACTTCACTTGTTTTTAATTAATAGAAATTGCATTCAATTAAATGTTTGAGAAAAATTTATTTTTTTGAATTTAAAAAAAGTTTTAATAGTGTTAAAAATAAACTTACCTTCATAGACAGGGTTTTTAATATAAAAATAAGTAATGACATTTAATTTTTCTATGTTGTAAAACTCTTACGCTGGTAAAAGTAGGCTTCATGCTTGCTTTTACCAGGCGTAAGAGTTTGAAAGACATTCGCTGAGCAAGAGTTGGATAAATAGTGCAAATCTCCGCCCACGAATGTCCTTCCCCTGCGGATGCGTGCGATCTGAGAACCGGCATTTGTAAGGCCTCTTCAGGTGCGTGTGCACATTGTATTCTTCTGGAGGGCCACAATTGTAGGCCCATTATGTTTGAGAAATCATGTGCAGTGCATTCAAACTTTCAATTTGCACTGGGGGAATCGAGCTCCCCATCCCACTTCCCCAGGAGAGCTAAGTCAGAAAATGACTCACACAGAAGGGAGGCCATTCAGGTAAATAGAGCTGCAGAACTATATCCCAGTATAAATCTGTGGCTGTGGGAGAAGAGGGAAGAGCAGAAAAGTGGGAAAATGCTCTGTTGTGTATGCATGCATGTTTATTGTGTGATGTCTGGAATACTGTTATGCCACACTGAATGTACCCTTACACTGTACACACCTTACCTGTACACCAGAGGGTGCTGCTGCTGGAGACCTAAGGGTTACCTGCACACTGCAGGTAACCCAGTATAAAAAGGAACTCACAGCTTTTTGTCCTCACTCAGGAGCTGCAAATAAAGGACTACAGGTCGACACAGTTTAAGTATCTTCCCCTGCCTCGTGGAGTCATTACTAAAGGTGCCTACGTACGCTACAACTGGCGACGGGAATACGAGGTCACGAACCACAGGCTCAGCATGTCGAATCTCAGCAACTTTCAGCAATTTACGATGGGGAAATTTGGGACGCTTTTGTAGAAAGATTGGAACACTTAAGGAGACTGGCTGCACCGTGCGACTTTGGCGACCACCTAAATGAAGCACTAAGGGACTCTAAACCGACGAGAGCAGTGCACCGCATTGATTCTGCGAAGGGCAGAAATGCTGCCCCGAGTCCCACAACCCTAAGTCCACCACATGGGGCAAACCGGCTAGCCCCGTGCTGGTGCTGTGGAGGAAACCACAGGGCCCACCAATGCTGCTACAAAGGCTATGCATGCAAAGAGAAAAGGCACCTTCAAAGGATGTGCAGAGAAAGCTTTACTCACCGTGTCTCTGATGAGTTGGCTGATCACTGGGGCTCTGACACAGAGGAAGGTGAAGTTGCTCAACCCCTGGAAGAAGAGTATGGAACTCATACCTGCTCCACCGAAAGTTCTCCGTGGATGATGAAAGTAGACGTCGACGGGGTCCCAGTTTCTATGGAGAGCGACACAGGGCAAGCCAGTCTGTGATGGGCCAAGCGACCTTTGAAGAACTTTGGATGAATCCCACCAATCGACCACAACTGCAGCCTGTCCAAGTGAAGCTGCTCCCAGGCCTCCGGGCTCCAGTAATCGACGACGAACATGGATCCATTGCTACATCCGGAGGTTCCACTGTCCAGCTCGACGGCGCAGCGACGACTCCACAGCACCACGGTGAAATCTCCAGGACCCAGTATCCAAACTCCACCTTCCAGACCTAGGCAGGACTCCAAGAGATGAACATCGATGAAAGAAATGGATTCCCAACATCCAGGATCGAACCTGTGGAAGAAAAGAGCACCACAGCCTACCTGCAGCAAGACCAGAAAATGGCTGCAGCACCACAAACAGCGGAACCTGTAATCAAAATGGCCATGGCCATGCCATGAGGAGCATTGGAGAAGCATCACGTGACACCGAGCGGCCAATCGGATTTGAAGGCTCCCTTAAAGGAGACCGGTAACATAAAAATTTAAAGGGGAAGTTTCAACTATTTGAGTACATGGACTTTAAAGCTAAAGAAGCAATTAAAAGGTGCAAGTATGAAAATGTATGCAACGTAACCATGAATTGTGATGCTGGTTTAACTATTGTGACTAATGAGATAAATGCAGGTGTCAGTAAGGTTAAGAGCAAGTTTATTATGCTTAACAATAATGAAAGAGAATGTGAAATGCCTAATGTAACCATGTCTGTTGAAACCAGGATACCCAAAAGTGATGCAAATGCTAGAATGTATAATGCAGGCTCGACTATGTGTGATCAGAGCCAAGGTGTCATGTATACCGGTAGGACACTGCCATAGGACATTCGGTCCTCTAGGGACCATGCTGATACCAATGGAATCCCCCTGTGGGAGACCTCCAGGTCCAGCAGGTTACCTGATCATGTAGCCTGGATCTTTGGAACAAATGTGATGCCCCTTGCAGGACACACACACAGCCAGTGGGAGCAGACCCACTACAGGGACAGTGGTCAATGGGCAGCCCAGCCACCACCAATGGCAACCTGCACCAGACCAGTCCTACAGCCCCTGGCCACCAGGGCCAACACCAGGAGCATGAGGCCAATACCCTCCAGCTTCCCTGACAAACCCTGGGATGACCTGACCCTCATCCCAATTGGTGGACAAGGAGCCCACCCAGTCTTGTGGCCCTGCCCACAACTACCCACATCACAATGTATACACACCACCCACTGCTGCCATGGCTACCTCCGCTGAGGGATCCCACAACAGTGACACCCACTTGGTTTGTGTGTGAGGGAGGGGAAACATACGAGACCAGCCTCAAGCACAGGGGTCACACCTGGCAACCACACAACCCTCACCACAACCTCCCATAGCCCACCACTGATCACCTCCCCTGGTCATGACAATAAGGATATGAAAAATGCTTAGGGGGAGAGTGTTGTTGTGTATGCATGCCTGTTTACTGTGTGATGTCTGTAACACTGTTATGCAATACTGAATATATCCTTACACTGTACACACCTTACCTGTACACCAGAGGGTGCTGCTGCTGGAGACCTAAGGGTTACCTGCACACTGCAGGTAACTCAGTATAAAAAGGAACTCACAGCTTGTTGTCCTCACTCAGGAGCTGCAAATAAAGGACTATAGGTCTACACAGTTTAAGTATCATACCCTGCCTCGTGGAGTCATTACTAAAGGTGCCTACATACACTTCATGCTCCAAATTAAAACATGCATATTTTCCAGTTTTCTCCCTCTCCAATCTTGTCTAGAACCGCTAAACTGCAAAACCTGTTAAAAATGATCCTAAAAAAGTACAGGTAAAATATATCCTATTGATACACTTTTATTTACCGATTCTCCTTTCAGTTTTTGGACAGCAACTTCCATGCATTATTCTCTCCCAGTTATATTTATTCCAATATTGTCCAGGCAGGACTTGGGAGATCATCAGTCAGAGATATGAAATCTCTTGGGTCACTTACTATGGAAACTTTTTAATTCTGTTAAAAACAAGCCTATACATAAAGAGATCACTGGTTAGTTAAGCAGAGGTTTGTGAAATACATGCAAAATTGATTTGAAGAACCATTGGACAGGATCTATTCTCTTCAAATCAACCATGAAGTCTATGTTGTCTATATCTATTGATTATAAACATGCATACCGATATTCACACAAGGATTGAATTTATATTCATTGTCATTATGCATTGCTACTTCATAGGTTTAGTAATTTGAGGCTACTAGCAGCATTGAGAGGCACTGGAGATCACAAAGGTGCTTTTACATTAGAGGAATGCAGCCAACAGCAAACCCACAATTCTCCTGCTATCTGCTGCATTATAAATGTAAGCAAACTGAATTGCAGAGAGCCAAAGGCATTGCAGAGCCACAAAAACATGCTGTTGGATGAAGTTCCTCCTGTTGTGCCAGACAAAATGTATGGTCTCACAAGATTATGAGGGGGCTTGACAAGGTAGATGCAGAGAGGATGTTTCCGCTGATAGGGGAGACTAGAACTAGAGGGCATAATCTTAGAATAAGGGGCTGCCCATTCAAAACTGAGATAGGAGGAATTTCTTCTCTCAGAGGGTTGTAAATCTGTGGAATTCGCTGCCTCAGAGAGCTGTGGAAGCTGGGACATTGAATAAATTTAAGACAGAAATAGACAGTTTCTTAAATGAGAAGGGGATAAGGGATTATGGGGAGCAGGCAGGGAAGTGGACCTGAATCCATGATCGGATCAGCCATGGTCGTATTAAATGGCAGAGCAGGCTCAGGGGGCCGTATGGCCTACTCCTGTTCCTATTTCTTATGTTCCTATGTCTGCAGCCGCTTTGCAACCAGGCCGCATGTCAGAATCTCGGAGGCCTGGCGAACAGCAATCAATGAAAAAATGGACTTGCACTTAGACCAGTGATGTCAACTACAGATGTGCATCATCCCCGCAGTCAATCAATATTATAAATGGGCGCACTCTGGATAAGCGACAGTGCTGGAGACCCACATTTTCACCGTCCTCACAAGCGGCTGCCGGGTTTCCAGTTAATTGTGAAATTGTGGTGATGGATTCCCTCCCTTTTATCCATGAGAATCCTGGGTCTCCAGCTTTCCTCCTTTACAGGAAGTACATATGGGAGAGTGGCGCACAGAGATTTCATGTCTCTGAGTGCTGGTCTCCCAAGTCCTGCCTGGACAATATTGGAATAAATATAACTGGGACAGAATAACACATGGAAGTTGCTCTCCAAAGATTGAAAGGAGAATAGGTAAATAAAAGTGCTACAAGAACAAATTAGTTAATTCACATGTAACATCTGAATAATCTAGTATATGGTGCACCTTGAATGATGAAGTAAGATAGGGAACTATTAACAAGTTTAATGCTACTGATTACAGGAAAGATGTGATTGCACTGGAAAGGGTGCAGAGAAGATTTACAAGAATCTTGCCTGGACTGGAGAATTTTAGCTATGAGGAAAGATTGGAGATGCTGGATCTGTTTTCTTTGGAGTAGAGGAGGCTGAAGGGAGACCTGATTGAGGTGTATAAAATTATGAGGGGCCTGGATAGAGTGGATAGGAAGGACCCGTTTCCCTTGGCAGAGGTGGTCAACAACCAGGGGGCATAGATTTAAAGTAATTGGTAGGAGATTTAGAGGAGATGTGAGGGAAAATTTCTTCACCCAGAGGGTGGTGGGGATCTGGAACTCACTGCATGAAAGGGTGGAAGAGGCAGAAACCCTCAGCACATTTAAAAAATACTTGGATGTGCACTTTGAGGTGCCATAACCTATAGGGCTACGGACCAAGAACTGGAAAGTGGGTTAGGCGGGATAGCTCTTGGTTAGCTGGCATGGACACTGTTGAGTCCTTAACTCTTAAACATAATCACACGAGGCACGTACTGCAGACACAGTCCCTCTGTGACCTTCACCTTTATTACCTGGACCAAGGAGTGCTGGCCCTGCGAGGGACCTCCCCTTATATACCTGAATCTCCAGGTAAGGAGTGTCTCCCACAAGTACACCCCCTGTGGTCAAGGTGTGCATTTCTAGTAAGTATGTCCAGTATGTAGTGGTTACATGAAGGTTACAATTGTATAAGGGTTACAGTAGTATGCTGGTTACATACATGACAGATACGATGAGCCGAAATGGCCTCCTTCCACGCTGTAAATTTCTATGATTCTATGATATGATTTGGCATCACCAAAGATGGCAGCAAACTCACAAAGTACACAAAGCAGTGTTCTTGCCACCAGAAGCGGCACACATCACCAAACAAGGTGGCGTTCAGCCATGCCTCTCGCTGTAATGCCACCTCAGGCACCAGTATAAATGCTGGAGACAGAGACGGGCAAAAAACATAGCGACCAATGGGTTGGGGTGCTGAACTCTTTCCGCTATCCCTGTACAAGCCAGCAAAGTATGTACTATTATTACCAGCATTGGCATTGAAAAATACATCAGCTCTATACAATAGTGACAATAATTGTCCAACGTGGATCCAGCAACTGTAGAAATAACTGACAGTCTAAATGGAGTGATTTCTATACCATAGCGCCTGCAGCACCGCTTCTTGGTGAGCTCCTGAAATATAAATGCTCACAGTATATATAAACGGCTTTTATATTTGCTGCTTGTGTAGTTCGGATCATGGAACAGTGTTGTCCATGGGTAGTGGCCTCTGTTTGCATTGCTAATACTGGCTCCCTCTTTCTGATGGGACATAGTAGAACTATGAAAATATGTTTCTATAAATTATGCTGTCGGGATATGGGAAATTATTTTAACATGGAGAATCAGAAAACAAATGCTTTCAGGTGATCTAAAATACAGAGCAGCAAACATATGAGTGCCTATATACCGCCACTGGAAGCATGTGAATGTTACTGTGACTGCATGGTATACTTCATTATATTGTAACGCAATTCTCCTGTAGCTTTGGGAAGTCAAAAGAACAAGGAATGGCCGGAGAGTGGGCTAAAATGAAAGGTGCCAGAAATGGCTTAGACTAATATTGTTTGGGAATCTATGGATGGAGATCTACATTAGATCAGAATGTAAATCTTACTCCCCTCAAAACAATAATAAGCATTGTGAACTCATCCCAGTCATTAATGTCCAGTGTCACATCACCTCATATCTCATTGCTTTTCTGCCTCGATTCTTTGTGATGGTGTTTGGAACAAAGAAGGCACCATAATGCTCTGTTACATGTTCTAAAAAATGCTCAACAACATATCCTCCATAATGCCTTGTAAAATAGTCTGGAAGTAACTCCTGTTACTGTAGTAAAGTGATTTTGGGCTAGAATTTCCCAACAACCTGCCAGCGCCTGATTGCCGCCCAAAAAACCGCTAAGATTTCCAAGATTATCGCCTGCAAAAACATCCCCAAAAAAAGAAAAATATCCACCCAGCAAAACAAATGGCGTTGCTGCCCGATTTTCGGCGAAAAAGGTGAATTTTGGGTCGATTGAGCGGTTCTTAAAGAAAATGTCCGATAATTAATAAATTTACTAAAAGTTTACCCCGAGGCTGTGGGTTGGGCCGAGGAGGAAAAAACCACTAAAATATTTTTTTTAAAAACATAACATAAACAAATCATAAAAACATTCTCAGGACCCTTTTAACTTAAGTCACAACAACAAAATGTTAAAATAATTAGTAAAAAAACAATTACTTACCTTTTTCTTGCAGGGCTACTCACCTACCGCCCAGCTCCGCTGATTCTCATGGGCTTTTTGTTTGTACTTACCTACGGGTCACCGCTGAGCCAAATATCGCGCCATGTTGATCTGTGGATGGTGCACGCCGGCAGTCCACTCCCCAGCGGTACTTCGAAATTGCCGGCGTAACTCAGCTGGGCAATTTCTCGATGACCCGGTTATCGCCCTAAATGGCCAATAACGCCCAGAAACCAGGCAGCGAGCCAATGCAATTTCTAGCCCACTGTCGTTCATTGAACTGTTCCGTTGTGCGTCGGTAATTATAGGTGAAAAGGTTTTAATTTTTCATAGTTTTTAATCACATCTGTCTGTTATGCTGTAAAATAACACAGAATGCTGCATGCAATACAGGAGTGATAAAACCCACAGTAAGATGGTCTGTTTCAATTCATGATATTTTGAGATTTAGAACACTATTTAAATTTGATTTGTTTAAATTTCCCCCACTTTCTGCACCTTACACTGACCCTTTCTTCATTCAAGAACATAAATAATGAATCTGTTCCCATTGCTGCTCCTCCTCCAATTCTGCTGTTGTGCGCATTTTCTGAGCCTATTGCCACTGGGACTTAATACTGTAGATAGCACTTTCTAATCCTCAGAACAACACAGCATACTCGCCTTCATCCAATCCAAAGTAGCAACTGGGTCACTTGTGAGTTTCAACAAGATGGCATCCACAGTGCGACCATGTCACCTGCTTTCCTCTGTGCATTCTGTCTCACAAAATGATAAACCTATTCTTTATAAATGGATTTACAGTTTCACTACATCTAGCGTACAAAGCAAATTGTCCTCCAGGAGAGTTTTGTGAAATCATGCGGATCTGTGGTAGAAACATAGAAACATAGAAAAATAGGTGCAGGAGTAGGCCATTCAGCCCTTCGAGCCTGCACCACCATTCAATAAGATCATGGCTGATCATTCACCTCAGTACCCCTTTCCTGCTTTCTCTCCATACCCCTTGATCCCTTTAGCCGTAAAGGCCATATCTAACTCCTTCTTGAATATATCCAATGAACTGGCATCAACAACTCTCTGTGGAAGGGAATTCCACAGGTTAACAACTCTCTGGGTGAAGAAGTTTCTCCTCATCTTAGTCCTAAATGGCTTATCCCTTATCCTTAGACTGTGACCCCTGGTTCTGGACTCCGCTAACATCGAGAACATTCTTCCTGCAACTAACCTGTCCAGTCCCGTCAGAATTTTATATGTTTCTATGAGATCCCCTCTCATTCTTCTAAACTACAGTGAATAAAGGCCCAGTCGATCCAGTCTCTCCTCATATGTCAGTCCTGCCATCTCGGGAATCAGTCTGGTGAACCTTCGCTACACTCCCTCAATAGCAAGAACGTCCTTCCTCAGATTAGGAGACCAAAACTGACACAATATTCCAGGTGAGGCTTCACCAAGGCCCTGTACAGCTGCAGCAAGACCTCCCTGCTCCTATACTCAAATCCACTAGCTATGAAGGCCAACATTCCATTTGCCTTCTTCACCGCCTGCTGCACCTGCATGCCAACATTCAATGACTGATGTACCATGACACCCAGGTCTCGTTGCACCTTCCCTTTTCCTAATCTGCTGCCATTCAGATAATATTCTGCCTTTGTATTTTTGCCATCAAAGTGGATAACCTCACATTTATCCACATTATGCTGCATCTGCCATGCATTTGCCCACTCACCTCGCCTGTACAAGTCACCCTGCAGCCTCTTAGCATCCTCCTCATAACGCACACCGCCACCCAGCTTAGTGTCATCTGCAAACTTGGAGATATTACTCTCAATTCCTTCGTCTAAATCATTGATGTATATTGTAAATAGGTGTGGTCCCAGCACTGAGCCCTGCGGCACCCCACTAGTCACTGCCTACCATTCTGAAAAGGACCCGTTTATCCCGACTCGCTACTTCCTGTCTGCCAACCAGTTCTCTATTCACATCAATACATTACCCCCAATACCATGCGCTTTAATTTTGCACACCAATCTCTTGTGTGGGACCTTGTCAAAAGCCTTTTTAAAGTCCAAATACACCACATCCACTGGTTCTCCCTTGTCCACTCTACTAGTTACATTCTCAAAAAATTCTAGAAGATTTATCAAGCACGATTTCCCTTTCATAAATCCATGCTGACTTGGACCGATGCTGTCACTGCTTTCCAAGTGCGCTGCTATTTCATCTTTAATAATTGATTCCAACATTTTCCCCACTACTGATGTCAGGCTAACCAGTCTATAATTCCCCGTTTTCTCTCCCTCCTTTTTTAAAAAGTGGTGTTACATTAGCTACCCTCCAGTGCATAAGAACTGATCCAGAGTCGATAGACTGTTGTAAAATGATCACCAATGCATCCACTATTTCGAGGACCACTTCCTTAAGTACTCTGGGATGCAGACTATCAGGCCCTGGGGATTTATCGGCCTTCAATCCCATCAATTTCCCCAACATAATTTCCTGGCTAATAAGGATTTCCTTCAGTTCCTCCTTCTCACTAGACCCTCGGTTCACTAGTATTTCCGGAAGGTTATTTGTGTCTTCCTTCGTGAAGACAGAACAAAGTATTTGTTCAATTGGGCTGCCATTTCTTTGTTCCCCATTATAAATTCACCTGATTCTGACTGCAAGGGACTTACGTTTGTCTTCACTAATCTTTTTCTCTTCACATATCTATAGAAGCTTTTGCAGTCAGTTTTTAATGTTCCTCCATTTTTAATTGCAACTTCTGTTAAAAGAGTCAAATTTTCAAGGATCAATTTGAGTTTGAGATGGAAATCTAAACTAATGTGGGGAGAGCTTGAATTTTTGCCTTTGATCTGCTTCAATCACTAATAATTACATTATTTTGCTTTCCACTGTTGTCTTCACTGGAAGGGTTGTCATCAAAGGTTCCCATTCTGGTATAGTAATGGATCACTTTCCATACAATGTGAATACATTAGGCATAACTCTAGAACATGGGAACGTTCCACATACTTTGTGTAACATTAGGCCACAAGCATGAAGAGACAATTCACAGAAGAATTATTTGGGTGCAGAGAACTCGGCAGTTTATGTTGTGTGTCTGTAATGGGCCTCTCTCTAAATTGCAGCTAGTGACTTGGTTGACTTTGGATTAAAATTAACAGCTCTCCACACTCTGCCATTTCTCACAAAGGATGTCTGTAAAAAGTGATACCACAGTCAGCAGTCAAGTTATTGCCAAAGAGAAGCACTGCATTCCTTTGCTGTCAGTAAAGTAACATTTACCAATAAGGACATCAATCATCTGAAAGAGGTTTTAATTGTCTTCATTTACATGATAATACTTATGTATTACTCTGTAAACCTCTAACATACAAGTCTTGATTCAAACACTTAACATGAGCCTTTATAATGAACAACCAACATTGCTTGCAGGAGCTTTATTACAGTATAATCATATCACTATAGAACACTTTTGACTTCAAATTCACACACAATTCTGCAGCCCCTCAACTTGCTGCCCATGCCACAATGCAACGTGAAAGTACTAACATATTTTGGAGATTAGAGTTGAAGACCCACTCCCTTATACATATGTAATGTAAACATCACATAAAATGAGCTCCAATAAGCATATAATAACACAGACAAAAACTACAATTAATACATGAAACTTCTATCTGGGTCCAACAGCTTGGTTGTTGGAGTGCATGAAAGAAGTGTACAGATTATTGAAGCTAGCCACCTGATGAGTTGGCTTTGTTGTGAACATCCTTTCTTGATGTGCCCCTGTAAGATGGGGTGCCCTGTTAAAATTTGTCCCCATCAAGCCCCCTATACTGTTGCCATTTGTTACAGTCCTGCACTTAACTTACTAAGTATTTAACACCAGTCTTGACATCATGATAGCACGTATAACATTTGAAAACTGAATTAATATCTATTTATAGATGTGGACTGAGAAGGAGAGAAAGGAGAACAAAAAAATGGGGGAATACAATCAATAGAAGTAGACCAATGTTCAGTTAGGTAAAATGAACAAGTCTGGTTTCCCACCACAATGAGATGATCCAATCTCCTTGAATACGTTTTTACATAGGCGGCAAGTATTTCACGAGCGTATGGATAGTTAATAGATATTATGCTTTAAGAGGCCGAATGTCATATTTTGCACACTATGCAAATCATTCAAGAAAAAATTATTTATGGAAAATGTACCTGGTGTTGGAATCCTGGGAGGATGACTCACTGATTGATGAGAAAACAGGGTGGTGCAAATCAAAAGCTTCAGTCCAGAAAAGCAGTGGGGAAGTGCTGAATTGAAGAAGAAAAAATGGACAAAGAAGGAACAAGGCCAAGTAGGGGGATAAGAAGAAGGAGGATTAGTTCCCTTCTAGTGATTTATGTGAGAGAGTGGGATATGCCTGCTTCTGATCCTGTTTCAATTACCAGCCTCTGTGATTGTTATTCTTCCCCTACGAGCAGTGGTCATGTTGCATTGACAGAATGTACACGTCTGCAACCTGATTTGTCCACTTAAAATAACATTTATCATGTTCCCAGTTTATAAATCATTCAGGCCAACTTGATGAGAGCTATGGCAGCCCTGCACCCCCACTGATCCTAATGCCAGATAACTCCCAAGGGCCTGTATTTATGCAGGGGAACGTTAATTGTCAACCTTGCTCATCAAAGACTCAATGCTATTGGCATCTTTGCTCCTCTATCCTTACTTCAAAGCTGATTGTTCATTTTCTTAAAATACTTCAGAGGTAGATTTCCTGACTGCCTCCATTGAAAACGAAATACCGATAAAAGTGTAACTGACTGTCTATCCCTGCTACTTTCATTTGTTTACAAATCGAAACACAGACACACCACAGCCCAGTGCTGAATGGAGGTGATCAGCAAGGTAGTTTGATTGATAAAGTCCCTATCTGGTCATTTACGATCTGGCTGAAGAAGAAACGGGTTTCACCAGACTGAAAAGCATTTAATCTGCAAATGAGCGAAAGAACAGCAGGTCTGTGCATTGGAGGCCTGGGCTGCTGCAGCTCAGAAGAGGAGATAAGGCTGCAGACGGCTATTTATTGTACATTTTAATTAAGTGCTTGTTAACGGCAGTTATCTTAACAGTTATAAAATGACTGTTGTAATGCATTTTGTTTGAGGAAAATGGAGATGCTGAAAGCCCCTATGAAAGCAACTGCAGATTGTGTTCATTTTAAATCAAAGACTAAATTCCAAAAAAAAATGAAAGAAAAGGGGGAGATGTCAGAGCAATCTAAACCCAGCTACTAATGGTTATTTAATATGTCCATCACCTCCTGTAAGTCTCCAGCATACGGAGCTTGCACAATACCCTCCAAACCGTCTTTAACACTTATTTGAGATGACAGGAAAAATGAAACCGTTTGTGCTTATAATGGAAAAGCAATCATTGCTACATTATATTCTGCTTGCCCTATCATGCTAATGCTTGGTAAAAATGTCACCAAATGTATTTAAAGACCTGATGGAGTGTTGCCGTTTTATTCCTGTTATTCAGCTGATTAATAAAAAATCTTCAATTTGTATGTAAATGCACTTGGGTTTCATATCATCCAAATACCTGCACCTGGCAAAAAATAATAAACTGAAGTTTAATGCAGCAATTATGAGCATTTATGGGGACTCTTAAAGAGGTGGCTGCCTCCCTGACCAGCATGATGAGAAATTCACAGAGGAATATTACTGATGCATAGACAAGAAGAGCTGCAGCTGGCCCCAAGTGCAACAACTGCCAATGCAGATTAATACACAGGCTAACGTTTGTTTGTTTCCACAAGGTAGGCTAAATATTTCACACCGCCATTGAAAGTGGTTGCTGTTTAAGAAGAAATATGCATTATGTGAATCAATTCACTGCCAAAGTCATTAAAATTTCATTAAATGCATTATTTTCGGTTGAAAATGACTGTTAATGGTGCGCTCTTTAAAAGCTGGGTTTAAATATGTTGCCTTGTGATACCACATAGTAAAATGTGCTCAGCTGGGTGAACAAAATATTAAATCGCAACAAATTCTTTTCATATTCAATCTGAACAAATTCCTTTAACAAAGGTACCACGCTACATGGTAAAATTAATAGCTTTTATCAACAGCTTTCTTCAGCTTTCAATGAAATAGGAGACTATGTTATACAGGAATGAGAAAGCCTGTGTCCACACTTACACCGAACCGCTAAACATGGGTACCAGTCAGTTCAAACCTGCTGTTTCAGGAGTTCCTGCAGAGACACGGGATATTTGAACCAAGCCAGTTGGCGCTGAGCTGGCCACCTACAGAGAAACATATATTGTTTCTTTTCAGATTCTGTACATATTTATTATTCACTAAATGTGGAAAGCATTTGTGTCAGCGCACAAACAGGAAGCTAGATGTTCCACTATTGGCATATCGTTTAGATCTAAATGGCTAGTGGTGGGTTTTAGAAAGGCTCAAGTGGAAGAGTACTGTTTGCATAGAGTTTTCTGAGGTTAGTTCATGTGCACAACTTCAGCAGTGGATTTGGATTAGTGCAAGGAACATGCTTGCGGTGGGAGCAGGAAGTTACGAGTAAGCGAGATTTAAAGGGAAGGGGACAATTAATGGGGAACATCAGAATAAGGAGACAAAAAAATCTGAAAGTCTTTAGAAATACTCAGAAGGAATCTAAACCCATTAGCAGCCTTTGCCAAGACTGAAAGGGGAGATGACTAAGAAGTGTCGGAGCACCCCTGCACCTGTGTTTTAAGTGGAGTTGAGGTTGCATGAGGTGTGTGTGAGGAGGGTAGCCCTCTGTATCACCCCACAGCATTATCCCCATATATCAACTTTGCAACATGCCTGCAAGGTGGTGCAGCTAAGTTTCAGGTCAGAGCTAGCCATTTCTGTCATTGACTATGCCAGCCCTCTGCTGCATAGTAGTTGCAGGTGTCCTTTCAGCAGATGGTATGGCTCTACATCTGGCTATCACTTCCACAGTCACTGCCAAGTAGATGTGCCAGAGCCTGCAGATATGGTTGGTGACATCTTTTGTGCAGTGCTTGACGATGGCACTGGATGCCTGCGGTGGAAAAGTATCACATTCAGATTCACCAAAATGAATGTGTTTTAAAATAAAAAACACTACCTCTCACTCCCTTCAGACTGCTGACACTGCTGAGATTTTAGTCTCCTGCCAGGACATTATGCATTGCCTCAGTGGACCACAGTGAAGGTCACACTCCTGTAACACAACCCAGCTAATTTTCCTTCTGTTTAAATTAATAGAGAAAAAAACTAAGTGGGCTCCATTAGGAGCTTATGATTCTCTCTATTTGATTTCCTTCTCTGCGTCCTGCCCAGGCAGTGAAATTTTACCCCTGGAATTTTCTGAAGAAACACATTGGCTCCATTCCATTCTCCCAGTTTCTCCGTCTCTGTCGCATCTGTTCTGATGACACCACCTTCCACACTAGTGCCTTTGATTATGTCTTCCTTTTTCCTCTACCGAGGATTCCCCTCCAGCAAGGTTAACATGGCCCTCGACCGTGTTCGTTCTATTTCCCGCACATCTGCTCTCACCCCTTCCCCTCCCTCCCAGAACCACGGCAGGGTTCCCCTTGTCCTCACCTTTCACCCCACCAGCCTCCATATTCAATGGATCACCCTCCGCCATTTCCGCCACCTCCAGCGTGATCCCACCTCAAATGACATCGTCCCCTCCCCTCCCCTCTCAGCATTCCGAAGCGACCAGTCCCTCTGCAACACCCTGGTCCACTCTGCAATCACCCCGTAACTCCTCCCCTTCCCACGGCACCTTTCCGTGCAAAGTGCAGGAGATGCAACACCTGCCCTTTTACCTCCTCCCTTCCCACTGTTCAGGGCCCCAAACACTCCTTCCAGGTTGAAACAGTGATTTACTTGTACTTCTTTCAATTTAGTATACTGTATTCACTGCTCACGATGTAGTCTCCTCAACACTGAGGAGATCAAACACTTTGCAGAACACCTTCATTCAGTCCGTAAGCGTGACCCAAAGGTTCCGGTCACCTGTCACTTTAATTCTCCGCTCCACTCCCACTCTGACCTCTCTGTCTTCGGCCTCCTGCAATGTTCCAATGAAGCTCAACGCAAGCTCGAGGAACAGCACCTCATCTTTTGTTTAGGCACTTTACAGCCTTCTGGACTCAACATCGAGTTCAACAATTTCGGACCATAACCGCCGCCCCTATATTTTTTTTCCCTTTCCTCCCCCCCGCCCCCCCACACACTTTCCCCTTTCCCAGCTGGTGATGATTCTGCCATTCACATCCTATCTAGACTCATCTTTTGTTTCTTAACTTGTGCCATTACCATCTCATTTTTGCCCATAATCCTTTTTGTCTCTTAAATCTCTTCTGCCTTCCACCCTATCACAGACCTTCCCTTTTGTTCTTTCCTCCCCTCCCCCTTTCACTGCCTCGGCACTTCCTTAAGAATCTGTTACATCGCAAACTTTTCCAGTTCTGACGAAGGGTCACAGATCTGAAAGGTTAGCTCTGTTTCTCTCCACAGATGCTGCCTGACCTGCTGAGCATTTTCTGTTTTTAATTTCAGATTCCAGTATGCGCAGTATTTTCCTTTTACCTTGGCAGGTAAACTCTGCATCCAGTGCAGAATTTTAAAAATGGACAGGTCATCTAAAGTAGACCAGATCTTTTTGAATTAGTCTATTAGAAATTGATTTGCATTTTAGATTTGATTCACAGCTCTTCTCTATTGAGTTCATGGATTTTTCTGCACGCCTGATGCACAGCTGGTTACTTGGCAGAACTGTCCTGCAGTTTTCCCTCTCGCCCCTCCCCCCATCCTCAGGCCCCCAATGGAAACTCCACTGTCAGAACTTTCTCCATCTCATCAAACCATCTGGAGCTACCAGGCTAACCTAGGATATTGACAGGTTGCATCTTTAACATAATTGCTTTGCTGAAACTGTTATTGATAGACACAAGAATTGAGAAAAATTATAGAACAGGAATGGATATACCTAACATGGCACATCTGCTATTAGTTGCC
Organism: Pristiophorus japonicus; assembly: GCF_044704955.1. NCBI lineage: Eukaryota > Metazoa > Chordata > Chondrichthyes > Pristiophoridae > Pristiophorus > Pristiophorus japonicus. Next base: position 127,885,798 of record NC_091989.1, read on the forward strand.
TTGTTGAATGTGAACGTGGATCTTCAAGTTGACAAATAAGGGGCCTGAAATTCTGTTGTGTTACTGAGGCAAAAGTGGGGCCAGGACCAGAATGTCAGGGTATGCAGAAGTCTGGTGGTGCAGTGGTGCCGTCAGAATGTCAAGGCCAAAATCTTTATCCAACAGTGATGAAGAAAAATCAGAAAGTGCAACAGCCATTATATTGCATCTTCAATTATTTTTTTAAAGAGCCCATATTTGTAGACATAGGCTATTTATTGGAAGTCCCGAAGTTATAGAATATCTATGAAGATTTCTTTATCTGATAAAATGTTACATATTGGCATTAAAAAGACCAAGAAGGGCTACAGTGCTGAAACAGAGTGTTTCACTGTTACAAATAGTGTCCACCAAGACTGTTATGTAGTTGCCTCTCTATTTAAAATATATATTGACGTTGACGATGAGGCCCTGGGAGACTGCACAAGTGGTTTCCAACTACAATATTTGGAAGTTATCAAGACCTTGCTAAGAGCACATTTACATCAAACTTACATTCACATCACAAATGACGATGTTTTGCTAGTGAAATATGAATTGAAAACAGATTATTGATCATTAATTTATTTGTATTTGTGGGACCTTGCTGTTTGCAAATTAGCTGCCATGTTTGCTTACATAACAACAGTGGCTGAAATTCAAAAAGTATCAGTTGTAAAGCACTGTTTTGAGGATAAGATAAGATGCTGTATAAATGCTAGTTCTTTCTTGTATTTCACTATCCAATGACTGTGGAGATCTTACAAGGGTGACTTCACTGAAGCACCTTTCCCAGTAGTGAGCCACACTCAAGGAGAACTTTGATCTTAGAATTGGAGCTATAGTGCTGTCTCCCAATAATACTCACTAACACTCTTCTCCAGGATCGGTGAATTTACCCACTTGTTTCCTGGTGAAAATACAATGGAGGTTAAGCATTGAAGATAATCAAGATACAAAACAATAGAATTAATACTTAAGAACATTATTGTTTAATTGAAATTCTTTACACGTATTGTATAAATAAGATATACTAGAAGATTTCTCATGCAATTGCTCATAATGAGTCAGTGGTTTTATTAGTATTATGCAAAGTAACACTTTGAATTTTCAGCATTGGACAACCCACGAACCTATGAGCAATGGGAAGAGGGCCTACTGTCAGCTACTACTGGGCTGGAGCCTCAGAGTCTAGCAGTATTTTGAAGAGGTATCCGAGGGTCTGGAACACTAGGAGGAAGGGGTTCCCGGGGTTCCAGGTACACTGGAAAGAGGGTTTGTGGGATCATTGGTGCAGGCCCTGGGATTGCTGCAAGTGGGATCCTGGAATATGGGAGCATTGGCAATGGAGGTCTCCAGGTCTGGGAACACCAGGGCAGTTCTGGGATCAAACGAAATTGGGAATGCTGTCTACAGGTTTTTGAGCACTGATATGGAGCTTCCTGGATCGGGGATGGGGGAGCGGAGTCTGTGAAGGGGGGCCTTGGGTTCTAGTTGCCTTGTGCGGAGCTGGTTCTATAAGAATGAGACACAAACTGCCCACTGACAGCCCACTGTGAACCCGCCTCCATGTCAGTTTCCCAAGTGTCGGGTCTGCCTGTGTTTTACAGTCCCGACACTAAGATTCAAAAGAGTGACATCAGAGTAAAAAAGTGACGTCGACACAAGGTAAGGGGCTGATTGGTGAGTAGCTGGTGAGTGTGTTTTTTACATTTTACGTTTATTTTTGCTAAGTAAGTTCATAGTCTATTAAATAGAGGCATGACAGGGCAGCTCAATCCCGTGGAATGTGCATCCTGTGCCATGTGGACGCTTCTCGTGGCCTGGACGACTACATGTGCAGAAAGTGTCGCCAACTACAGCAGCTGGAGCTCCGGGCTTTGCCGCTTGAGGGGCGGCTGGAGTCACTGCAATGCATCCACGAGGCTGAGAACTTCATGCATAGCATGTACCCGGAGGTGGTCATCTCGCAGCTTACGACTGTGCAGGCAGAGAGGGAATGGGTGACTGCCAGGCAGACAAGGAGGACCAGACAGGTCGGGCAGGTATCCCCTGAGTGCATTTCGCTCGCTAACCAGTTTCAGTTCTGGATACCGGTGAGGGCGATGTTTCCTCTGGGGAATGCAGCCTAGGCCAAGTCCACGACACCACGGGTGACTCAGCTTCATGGGGTGGGGTGTGGGGAGGGGGGGGTGTGATGGGGAGAGGAAGAAGGGTGAAAGAGCAATAGTGGTAGGGGATCCGATAGTTAGGGCCGCAGATGTGGCTCCAGGATGGTATGTTGCCTCCCTGGTGCCAAGGTAAAGGATGTCACTGAATGTCTGCAGGACATTCTGAGGGGGGAGGGTGAACAGCCAGAGGTTGTGATCCATATCGGTACCAATGACATAGGTAGAAAGAGGGATGAGGTCCTGCAGACAGAGTTTAGGGAGCTAGGAAAGAGATTAAAAAGCAGGACCTCAAAGGTAGTAACCTACGGATTATTCCTGGTGCCACGTGCTAGTGTGTACAGAAATATGAATGCGTTGCTGGAGGGATGATGCAAGAGGGAAGGCTTTAAATTCCTGAGGCATTGGGACCATTTCTAGGGGAAGTGGGCCCTGTACTAGCTGGATGAGTTCTACCTCAACAGAGCCAGGACAATATCCTCAGGGTGTGGGGGGGGGGGGCGGGGGTTGCTAGTGCTGTAGAGGAGGGTTTAAACTAGCTTGGCAAGGGGATCGGAAAATGAGAGTAGATTCAATAGGGAGGGGAGTAAAGCTAGAATTGGAAGGCAGAAAATTAGAAAGTGAATTTGGAAGGCAGAGGAAACAAAGACGAGAAAATAGACTACAGGTGAGTTTGGCAGTGCTAAATGGTATATACTTCAATGCAAGGAGTCTAGGGAATAAGGCAGATGAGCTGAGAGCACAGATAGACACGTGGGAGTATGATATTATAGCTATTACTGAGACATGGCTGATAGAAGGGCAGGGAGCGAGTTGGGGCCTAGCAAGGGAGCGAGTGGGTGAGGGAGCGAGTTGGGGCCTAGCGAGGGAGCGAGTCAGGGCCTGGCGAGGGAGCAGTCGGGGCCTGGCGAGGGAGCGAGTCGGCGAGGGAGCAAGTTGGGGCCTAGCAAGGGAGCGAGTCAGGGCCTAGAGAGTGAGCGAGTCGGGGCCGAGTGAGGGAGCAAGTCGGTGAGGGAGCGAGTCAGGGCCTAGCGAGGGAGCGAGTCGGGGCCTAGCGAGGGAGCGAGTCGGGGCCTAGCGAGGGAGCGAGTCGGTGAGGGAGCAAGTCAGAGCCTAGCGAGAGAGCGAGTCGGTGAGGGAGCGAGTCCTGAAGGGGGGGAGGGAGCGAGTCGGAGCCTAGCGAGGGAGCGAGTCCTGCAAGTCGGCGAGGGAATGAGCAGAGTCTCGGGCTTCAGGTCCTGCTTCTCGGCACCACGTGGAGGAAATGATTCAGGCCGGGGGGGGGGGGCGGAGCTTGTCACCTGTCAGTTAAAGATGTGCAGTACAGGCAGGGGGGACCGGGGTTGGACGGACACCTGTCTGTCAAAGAAAAGTGCAGTACAAATAGTTAATTTGTAAATATATAGAGGGTGCAGAATTCCTAAAATGCATTCAAGAGAACTTTTTAAAGCCAGTACATAGCAAGTCCAACAAGGGATGGGGTGGTTCTGGACTTAGTTTTAGGGAATGAAACTGGGCAGGTGGAAAGGGTATCAATAAGAGAGCATTTTGGTGGTAGTGATTATAATTCAGTTAGATTAATGGTAGTTATGGAAAAGGACAAAGATAGACCAGGAATAAAAGTTCTCAATTGGAGAAAAGCCAATTTTACTAAACTGAGATGTGATTTAGTCGAAATGGACTGGAAACAGCTACTAGAGGTAAATCAGTGTCAGAGCAGTGGGAGGCATTCCAGGAGGAGATCCTGAGGGTTCATAGCAAGTATGTTCCCTTAAAGAAAACGGGTGGGGCTAATAAATCTAGAGCCCCCTGGTTGTCAAGGGCCATACAGAGTAGGATAAAGAAAAAAAAAGTCAGACTTATGACAGATACCGAGGGCTCAATACTGCAAAAACCCTAGAGAGCTTAGAAAGTGCAGGGTTGAAATTAAAAAAGGAAATTAGGAAAGCAAAGAGGGACCATGAAAATCTATTGGCAAGTAAAATCAAGGAAACCCAAAGATGTTTTATAAATACATTAAGAGCAAGAGGATAACTAAAGAAAGAGTGAGGCCTATTAGGGACCATAAAGGTAATCTGTGTGTGGAGGCGGAAAACGCTGGTATGTTTCTCAATGAATACTTTGCATCTGTTTTCACAAAATAGAGGGGCGATGCAGACATTAAATCAGGGAGGACTGTGAAATATTAGATGAAATAAACACAGTGAGACAGGAAATATTAAGGGGTTTAGCAGCTTTGAAAGTGGATAAATCCCCAGGCCTGGATGAAATGTTTTGCAGGCTGTTAAGAGAAGTAAGAGCGGAAATAACAGAGGCTCTCACCATAATTTTCCAATTCTCTCTGGCTACAGGTGTGGTGCCGGAGGACTGGTGGACTGCTAACGTTGTACCATTGTTTAAAAAGGGAAAAAAGGATAGACCGAATAATAACAGGCCAGTCAGCCTAACCTCAGTGGTGGAAAAATTATTGGAAAAAATTCTGAGGGACAGGATAAATCTTCATTTAGAAAGACACGGATTAATCAAGGACAGTCAGCATGGATTTGTTAAGGGAAGGTCGTGTCTGTCAAACTTGATTGAATTTTTTGAGGAGGTAACAAGAAGGGTCGATGAGGGTAGTGCATTTGATGTAGGATTTTAGCAAGGCCTTTTCATAAGGTCCCACATTGCAGACTGGGCATGAAAATAAAAGCCCATGGGATCCAGGGCAAAGTGGCAAGTTGGATCCAAAATTGGCTCAGAGGCAGGAAGCAAAGGGTAATGGTTGATGGGTGTTTTTGTGACTGGAAGGCTGTTTCCAGTGGGGTTTCACAGGGCTCACTACTAGGTCCCTTGGTTTTTGTGGTATATATCAATGATTTAGACTTGAATGGAGAGGGTATGATTAACAAGTTTGCAGATTAAACAAAAATTGTCCGTGTGGTTGATAATGAAGAAGAAAGCTGTTGACTGCAGGAAGATATCAATGAACTAGTCAGAACAGTGGGAAATGGAATTGAATCTGGAGAAGTATGAGAGCTAACAAGGCAAGGGAATACACAATAAATGGTAGGACACCGAGAAATGTAGAGGAACAGAGAGACTTGGAGTGCATGGCCACAGATCCCTGAAAGGGCAAGTTATTATTTAAATGGAGAAAGATTGCAAAGTGCTGCAGTACAGCGGGACCTGGAGGTACTTGTGCATGAAACACAAAAGGATAGTATGCAGGTACAGCAAGTGATCAGGAAGGCCAATGGAATCTTGGCCTTTATTGCAAAGGGGATAGATTATAAAAGCAAAGAAGTCTTGCTACAGTTATACAGGGTATTATTGAGGTCACACCTGGAATACTGCGTGCAGTTTTAGTTTCCATATTTATGAAAGAATATACTTGCTTTGGAGGCAGTTCAGAGCAGGTTCACTAGGTTGATTCCAGAGATGAGGGGTTTGATTTATGAGGAAAGGTTGAGTAGGTTGGGTCTCTACTCATTGGAATTCAGAAGAGTGAGAGGTGATCTTATCGAAACGTATTCGATTATGAGGGGGCTTGACAAGGTGGATGCAGAGAGGACGTTTCCACTGATAGGGGACACTAGAACTTGAGGGCATGATCTTAGAATAAGGGGCCGCCCATTTAAAACTGAGATGAGGAGAAATTTCTTCTCTCAGAGGGTTGTGAATCTGTGGAATTCGCTGCCTCAGAGAGCTGTGGAAGCTAGGACATTGAATAAATTTAAGACAGAAATAGACAGTTTCTTAAACAATAAGGGAATAAGGGGCTATGGGGAGCGGGCAGGAAAGTGGACCTAAGTCCATGATCTGATCAGCCGTGATCGTATTAAATGGCGGAGCAGGCTCGAGGGAACATATGGCCTACTCCTGCTTCTATTTCTTATGTTCTTATGAAGGTAGCAGGGCAGGTCGATAAGGTGGTTAAGAAGGCATATGGGATACTTGTCTTTATTAGCTGAAGCATAGAATATAAGAGCAGGGAGGTCATGCTTGAAATGTATAAAACATTAATTAGACCACAGCTAGAGTACTGCATGCATTTCTGGTCACCACATTACAGGAAAGATGTGATTGAACTAGAAGGGGTACAGAGGTGATTTACGAGGATGTTGCCTGGACTGGAGAATTTTAGCTATGAGGAAAGTTTGGAAATACTGGGGTTATTTTCTCTAGAACAAAGGAGGCTGAGAGGAGGCCTGATTGAGGTGTTTAAAATTGTGAGGGGCCTTGATAGAGTGGCTAGGAAGGACCTATTTCCCTTAGCAAAGGGGTCAACAACCAGGGGGCATAGATTTAAAGTAACTGGTTGGAGGTTTAGAGGGGATTTGAGGGGAATGTTTTTCATCCAGAGGGTGGTGGGGGTCTGAAACTCACTGCCTGAAAGGGTGGTAGAGGCAGAAACCCTCACTACATTTAAAAAATATTTGGATGTGCACTTGAAGTGCCATAACCTACAAGGCTGCGGACCAAGAGCTGGAAAATGGGTTTAGGCTGGATAGCTCTTTATCGGACGGCACGGACACAGTGGTCCGAATGGCTTCCATCAGTGCTGTACCTTTCTTTGATTCTATGATAAGCGGCAGGTGAGCCAATTGAAATAGTTAAGAGCCTGTTAAAAGATAATTAAATAGCAGTTTACCATTTTTCAGCTTTTTCACCAGGTTCCCGACACTTGGGTATCACATTAGGTAAATAGGTGGGTTTGCAAAGACTCTCCATTCTTCTGAAATATGACCACTGCAAAAGTGGTAAAAAAAAACTACCATTTCAAGCTGTTCACTATCCAATCTTTGTAGCTAGAGTCTTCAGGATTTGGAACACAATTTTGAGCAGGTTGGAAGTGTTTGGAGTAAGCTCTCTAACCACTGTCACCTCCTTGGAACACCTTATCACACCATTGACAGATCGCTTCTGCCATCTCAACGATCAGTCCCAACACCAACATCACCAGCAGCACCAACAACACAAACCTTCTCCGCATCACCTGATGCTGCATAGTACACAGGGCATCAGCACCTGACCACATTGCTGCCCAGAAGGCCAGGGATGGCCTCACCAAGGCCACATTTACTTCACTTGAAGCAGTACACCTGACTGCCACATGATGTGTCAGGTTGGCACCACCCCACATCAGCTCCATAAAACATCCCTGCTTTGCCCAAGCCATTCCTTTCACACTCATCAACATTGCGGGGGGTAGCTAACAGTTCTGAAAGGGACCACTGGATGCCATCAAAAACCACATTTTTGACTTTAAATTTAAAAAAAAACTTATGTCTCACATAAGAACATAAGAACATAAGAATTAGGAACAGGAGTAGGCCATCTAGCCCCTCGAGCCTGCTCTGCCATTCAACAAGATCATGGCTGATCTGGCCGTGGACTCAGCTCCACTTACCCGCCCACTCCCCGTAACCCTTAATTCCCTTATTGGTTAAAAATCTATCTATCTGTGATTTGAATACATTCAATGAGCTAGCCTCAACTGCTTCCTTGGGCAGAGAATTCCACAGATTCACAACCCTCTGGGAGAAGAAATGCCTTCTCAACTCGGTTTTAAATTGGCTCCTCTGTATTTTGAGGCTGATCCCCCTAGTTCTAGTATCCCCGACCAGTGGAAACAACCTCTCTGCCTCTATCTTGTCTGTCCCTTTCATTATTTTAAATGTTTCTATTAGATCACCCCTCATCCTTCTGAACTCCAACGAGTAAAGACCCAGTCTACTCAATCTATCAATCTATCATCATAAGGTAACCTTCTCATCTCCGGAATCAGCCTAGTGAATCGTCTCTCTACCCCCTCCAAAGCTAGTATATCCTTCCTTAAGTAAGGTGACCAAAACTGCACGCAGTACTCCAGGTGCTGCCTCACCAATACCCTATACAGTTGCAGCAGGACCTCCCTGCTTTTGTACTCCATCCCTCTCGCAATGAAGGCCAACATTCCATTTGCCTTCCTGATTACCTGCTGCACCTGCAAACTAACATTTTGGGATTCATGCACAAGGAAGCTGCCTGTCTTTTACAGGGAACTCATCAGGGTCTGGAACAAAGTCTCCACCAAGCGCAGCTCTCCGCCGGCTGGAGTGGCGGCCGTCCTGCAGGAACCGCTGCTCGGGAATCCGTACCTCCACGGCCGAGGCTTCATGTGGCGGTCGGAAGAGAGGGCTGTGGCTGGTGAGGTGACCAGGGTCAGGGACCTGCTCGATGGCGGAGGAGCGGGCTGGATGGCGCCAGTCACGCTGGCGCGGCGCCTAAATTCTGCCAACGTCCGCCGCGCGGCCGATGCCATCGAGTCGCTAAAAACAGCTCTGGGCCCTGACTCCGTTAGGTGTATCGAGGAGGCTCAAGCACGTGGGGAGATCCCGTCCGAACTGACCCCCGTCCGGACGGAATTCCTCATCGGCGCCAAACCCCGGAACCTCCCTCGGGGGCCGGCGCCTCACAACTTGAGCCGCCTCGGGGAAATCCCCTCCGTGCCTTTCAGTTCCGCGCGGAGGGGTTTCCTGTACGGGCTGCTCCTGCACACCCTCAACTTTGCCATCCTCGCCGGCCGTCCGGACACGCCATGGCGTACCATCTTGCCGTCCGGAGGAGGCGGGGGTCCCCGATGGAGGGCCCTCTACGCAGGGGTCCTCCCACTATTCATCGGGGACTTGGCCTGGAGGGTGGTGCACGGAGCAGTGCCGTGCAACAAATTTTTAAGCCGGTTCACGGACTCCCAGGCCGCCTGCAATTTCTGCGGTCTGGAGGAGTCCGTGTTCCATGTTTTTATTGAGTGCACGAGGTTGCAGCCCCTGTTCCATTATTTGAAGGGGCTGCTCCTGAAATTCTGGCTGCACTTCAGTCCCACCCTCCTGATCTTTGGGCACCCTGTGCGGAGGGGAGCGGGTAGGTCCGAAGGCCTCCTCGTAGGACTGCTCCTGGGCACGGCCAAGGGTGCCATCAGCCGGTCCAGGCAGCGGGCGGTCGAGGGGGTCGTTCAACCTGACTGCCTGCCTCTCTTCCGCTCTTACATCCGGTCCAGGGTGTCCTTGGAGATGGAGCACGCGGTGTCCACCGGTACGCTCGCGGCCTTCCGCGAGAGGTGGGCACCGGAGGGACTGGAGTGCATCATCACGCCCGGCAACCAAATTTTAATTTGATTTTACGTTTTAAAGTTTAATTTGTTTTAATTGCCGGTGCTTTTAGTGTCCCCTTCCCTTTTATAGGGGGCACTGGGGAAAAATTGTGATTTTAGTGCCCAAAAAAAAAAAACCAAAAAAAGAAAAACACAAAAAAAAAAAAAAAAAAAAAAAAAAAAAAAAAAAAAAAAAAAAAAAAGGGGGGGGAAAAAAAAGGGCCTTGTAAATGCCTGGAGTGTCACCCAGGTCGGGTGACACTCTTTAAAGTTTTATGTTTTCGCAGATAAACTCAAAAGAGTTTCATGCACAAGGATCCCAGGTCCCTCTGCACTGCAGCATGTTGTAATTTCTCCCCATTCAAATAATATTCCCTTTTACTGTTTTTTTTTCCAAGGTGGATGACCTCACATTTTCCGACATTGTATTCCATCTGCCAAACCTTAGCCCATTCGCTTAACCTATCTAGATCTCTTTGCAGCCTCTCTGTGTCCTCTACACAACCCGCTTTCCCACTAATCTTTGTGTCATCTGCAAATTTTGTTACACTACACTCTGTCCCCTCTTCCAGGTCATCTATGTATATTGTAAACAGTTGTGGTCCCAGCACCAATCCCTGTGGCACACCACTAACCACCGATTTCCAACCCGAAAAGGACCCATTTATCCTGACTCTCTGCTTTCTGTTCGCCAGCCAATTCTCTATCCGTGCTAATACATTTCCTCTGACTCCGCGTACCTTTATCTTCTGCAGTAACCTTTTGTGTGGCACCTTATCGAATGCCTTTTGGAAATCTAAATACACCACATCCATCGGTACACCTCTATTCACCATGCTCGTTATATCCTCAAAGAATTCCAGTAAATTAGTTAAACATGATTTCCCCTTCATGAATCCATGTTGCATCTGCTTGATTGCACTATTCCTATCTAGATGTCCCACTATTTCTTCCTTAATGATAGCTTCAAGCATTTTCCCCACTACAGATGTTAAACTAACCGGCCTATAGTTACCTGCCTTTTGTCTGCCCCCTTTTTTAAACAGAGGCGTTACATTAGCTGCTTTCCAATCCGCTGGTACCTCCCCAGAGTCCAGAGAAGTTTGGTAGATTATAACGAATGCATCTGCTATAACTTCCGCCATCTCTTTTAATACCCTGGGATGCATTTCATCAGGACCAGGGGACTTGTCTACCTTGTGTCCCATTAGCCTGTCCAGCACTACCTCCCTAGTGATAGTGATTGTCTCAAGGTCCTTCCTTCCCACATTCCCATGACCAGCAATTTTTGCCATGGTTTTTGTGTCTTCCACTGTGAAGACCAAAGCAAAATCATTGTTTAAGGTCTCAGCCATTTCCACATTATTAAATCCCCCTTCTCATCTTCTAAGGGACCAACATTTACTTTAGTCACTCTTTTCCGTTTTATATATTGGTAAAAGCTTTTACTGTCTGTTTTTATGTTTTGCGCAAGTTTACTTTCGTAATCTATCTTTCCTTTCTTTATTGCTTTCTTAGTCATTTTTTGCTGTCGTTTAAAATTTTCCCAATCTTCTAGTTTCCCACTAACCTTGGCCACCTTATACGCATTGGTTTTTAATTTGATACTCTCCTTTATCTCCTTGGTTATTCACGGCTTGTTATCCCTTCTCTTACCCCCCTTCTTTTTCACTGGAATATATTTTTGTTGGGCACTATGAAAGAGCTCCTTAAAAGTCCTCCACTGTTCCTCAATTGTGCCACCGTTTAGTCTGTGTTCCCAGTCTACTTTAGCCAACTCTGCCCTCATTCCACTGTAGTCCCCTTTGTTTAAACATAGCATGCTCATTTGAGACACTACTTCCTCACCCTCAATCTGTATTACAAATTCAACCATACTGTGATCACTCATTCCGAGAGGATCTTTTACAAGGAGATCGTTTATTATTCCTGTCTCATTACACAGGACCAGATCTAAGATAGTTTGCTCCTTGTAGGTTCTGTAACATACTGTTCTAAGAAACAATCCCGTATGCATTCTATGAATTCCTCCTCCAGTCTACCCCGTGCGATTTAATTTGACCAATCGATATGTAGGTTAAAATCCCCCATGATTACTGCCGTTCCTTTTTCACATGCCTCCATTATTCCCTTGATTATTGCCCGCCCTGTCATAAAGTTATTATTTGGGGGCCTATAAACTACGCCCACCAGTGACTTTTTCCCCTTACTATCTCTAATCTCCACCCACAATGATTCAACATTTTGTTCATTAGAGCCAATATCGTCTCTCATAACTGCCCTGATATCATCCTTTATTAACAGAGCTACCCCACCTCCTTTCCCTTCTTGTCTATCTTTCCGAATTGTCAGATACCCCTGTATGTTTAATTCCCAGTCTTGGCCACACTGCAACCACGTTTCTGTAACGGCCACCAAATCATACCCATTTGTAATGATTTGTGCCATCAACTCATTTACTTTATTTTGAATGCTGCATGCATTTAGGTCGAATGCTGCGTGCATTCACCATTCACTACAACTCACTGAGTCACTTCCAAAGGTTCACACAAATCTGTCCAAGGCAGCAAGGTGTTCAAAATAAAGATTTCAATGTTTGACAACACATTACCTGAAACACTACATGAATATTGGCTAAAAGACCCAAGTCCCTACCCTTGTGTGTTGTTAGGTGATATGATTGGATAAAGATAAGGGTAAGTGTGAGGGGTGGAGAGTGAGATGGGGATGTGACAATGTAGTTAGAGAGAGAGGGGTGGATGGAGGTACAATGTAAGTTGGAGTAAGTAAGGATAACAGGAGAAAGGTAGGGAAAGCCGAGTGATGGGGATGTGATTAGTGGCACAGCAGAATGAGGTTGAGTAGCTTTGCAGTAATGTTTCGTGATCTACTGAGATCATTGAAAGGTTTGCGCCACTGCAGCCTGATCCTCCTGATGGCATCCGTGCTTGTGCCCTCCTGTGCAATGTGCAACCAGGCTGCGTCGGTATCTTGGGGAGGTCTCTTCCGCCCATTGGAGGGGAAGAGAACCTCCCTACATGCTGTGACTCCCTCCATATGCTTAGTTCTGGGAGAGTCTGAGTGCCGCCGTGCATCTCTGTGCAGTGCTTGTCAGTGTTTATAGCACCTCAATGCTGCAGAACACTGACAGCACAACTGTCAAAATCAATGTGGACATGGTCCTTTTAAGGAAACCGGCTGATAATGCGTCATCAAATGACGTCATCAAATCCACTTCTTTTTAATTGGCCGGGAACTTCGCAGGGTGAGCTTAACAAACCCCATCAGGGGAAAGTCGTGGGGGAAGCCAGCATGGAGCCAGGAGCGGGGTCACAGTCCACCACCTACCTCGACCGCACTGATCCAGCCTCGGTTAGCAAAATCGCGGCCATCTTCCCCAACCAATCTTACACAATTCTTATACCCATCGGGTATCCCTCACCACCACCACTTTTCCCATCATCAGTTGATTTCTGCCTTCACATCCTGCCTTGAGACATTTAAGCATAAATTCTGTGTTTCTTAAAATCAGTTCTCAGAAATTCGAGGGAGGGGTGGGCAATTTCCCAATTATGTGTTCCCAGCTTATGCCAGGAATGAGAAGCATAACATTTGTCCTTCGTGCATATTAGTGAATTTGCTGACTTATTGGGAGAATTTTTAATTCCCAAGCAGGAATGCAGCCTAGCGGGCAGCCGGCCTGTCCAGAATGAGGAGCGGGAGGCCGAGACGATATTAACGGCTGGTCCTCGTTAACGTGCCATTGTCTGACTTCCAGCCCATAAGCATGGAGACAGGATTTCTTGGACGATCTGCAGTTCACGAATTGGGAGGGTGGAAGGAGAGGACTAGAATTCCTTTGTGGGGCCCAGAGGAACACTCCTGCTCCTCATTGCCCTACAAAGGAAAGTTTAACGTACCTGAAAAGGCTTCTTTCACCACCTCGCTGACTTCCTGGTTAAGATGGTGTCCAACTGACCTAATAGGACCCCAATTTTCATAAATGTATGAGGTTTCCACCTGACTCAGATCAGTGCCTCATATGCCTGGAAAAAATCAGGTATGTTAAAATTGGAATGGAGCAGGAATGGAATGGGATTTCATCATTTTAACACCACCCATCCACTTTCCACCAAGCAGGGTGAGATAACATTTCCACCACTGATACAGTCATTAATAAACATAATTTTTTATGAACAGAAATTACCTAATTCTTATTACCTCATAAGAATCTCAAGAATTAATTGTTTATGCAATTTCCAAGCTCTTATATTAAAAAATCCTTAAGCCTCATAAATGATTAAGAAGACGTTTCTTTTAACAGTTTTCAAACAGCAATTAAAAAAAAACAATTCTCTGAAAACAATCTTGTTGTTATCTTTTCTAACCATCATTACAAACAATCATGATCACAGGTATGGCTATTTCTTGTTGCTGTCTCTCTCCGAGGTGCTATCTGTCTCAGAAGAGCAGAATAGAAAACAGCAGGAGCGAAATTGGACCTCGTTGCACCCATTTTCCACATGGAAAACAAGGGCACAGAGGAAAATTTAGGGCTCTGACCTCCTGCTGCCCCAACAGCATTGGAAACATATTGGTTCAGGTGTTGTATAAGTGTCCATAGCAACAGTCTAAAAAGGGCATTGGTCACTTGAATATGCTAATAAGGGTCCAAATGCTGGTTTTAGGATCCCTTTCCCAAATTAGTCAACAATTAGGTGGAGCTTGTCAAGTGCAAACTCTGACGAATTTTTGCAATTCTACAGTGGCCTAGCTAATGGTTCTTAAAGGGACCGCTGGACACCATCAAAGACCAGGTTAATTTTTGGCTGTAAACATTTTTTTAAAATCTTACTTTAGGTTAAAAGGAGGCTTCTCCTGCCTCCACAGCAATACTGTGGGCCGCTGCCAGGCCCTGCACGGCCCTCTCCCTATACCCCCTGTACGGTATTTGCTTCATTGGTTCTTTCATTGAGAATTCAAAGCAACACATTGCTAAGAACTATTTGGTTTATTAACAAAGATTTAACAATCACACTACACAGTTCATCCACTAGGCTCACGACTGCATACCTGATCATGGATGACCTAAGGTTTTATTGAGTCTTGCGAACATCACGTGACTGGCTAAGTCATCCACAATGCAACGGCTCTACAACTATTTTAAATTATACTATTAACTAAGTGTCCCCCTTGTTAAAGGGGCACAACAACTAGAAAACCTAACAAATTAAATTAAATCAAAATTGAGTATACGGGGGTAATTATTCACTCCAGTCCCTCTGCTGCCCACCTGTCACAGAAGTCCTTGAGCCTTCCGGTGGACACCGCGTGCTCCATCTCCAGGGACAGCCTGGCATGAATGTAGCCACAGAAGAGAGGCAGGCAGTCGGGCTGAACGACCCCCTCAACTGCCCACTGCCTGGACCTGTTAAGGGCAACCTTAGCCAGGCCCAGGAGCAATCCCACAAAGAGGCCCTCCAACCTGCACAACAGCTCTACAACTATTTTAAGTCGAACATAAAATAAAATGCCCCCTTTTGGCAAGGGTACTCGAACACACAAATTTCCAAATGAAATTTAAACGGAAAATTAAATCAAATTAAAATTTGGTTGCCGGGGGTGATGATGTACTCCAGTCCCTCCAGTGGCCACCTGTTGTGGAAGACCTCGAGCATACCAGTGGACACCACGTGCTCCATCTCCAGGGACACCCTGACACGAACGTAGCCATGGAAGAGAGGCAGGCAGTCGGGCTGAACGACCCCCTCGACCGCTCGCTGCCTGGAGCTGTTAATGGCTAACTTGACCAGGCCCAGGAGCAATCCCACAGAGGCCCTCCGACCTGCGCAACAGCTCTACAAACCTGTGAGCATACTCACAGCTGTATGCTGAGGATGTCGTGAATAGCACGTTTAGTGAGTTGGTCACACCGCAGGTAAAGGTTACTCAGGCAGATAAGGAATGGGTGACCATCAGGCAGAGCAGTGGAATGAAGGTAGTGTAGGGGTCCCCTGCGGTCATCCCCCTCCAAAACAGATACACCGCCTTGGGTGTTGTTGGGGGGGATGACTCATCAGGGGAGGGCAGCAGCAGCCAAGTTCATGGCACCATGGGTGGCTCTGCTGCACAGGAGGGCAGGAAAAAGAGTGGGAGAGCTACAGTGGTATCTGATTCTATTGTAAGGGGAATAGATAGGCGTTTCTGCAGCCGTAATCGACACTCCAGGATGGTATGTTGCCTCCCTGGTGCAAGGGTCAAGGATGCGAGTGCAGGACATTCTGAAAAGGGAGGGTGAACAGCCAGTTGTCGTGGTGCATATAGGTACCAACGATTTAGGTAAAAAACGGGATGAGGTCCTACAAGCTGAATTTAGGGAGCTAGGAGTTAAATTAAAAAGCAGGACCTCAAAAGTAGTAATCTCAGGATTGCTACCAGTGCCATGCGCTAGTCAGAGTAGGAATTGCAGGATAGCTAAGATGAATACGTGGCTTGAGGAGGGTGTAGGGGGTAGGGATTCAAATTCCTGGGACATTGGAACTGGTTCTGGGGGAGGTGGAACCAGTACAAACAGGACGGTCTGCACCTGGGCAGGACCGGAAACTATGTCCTAAGGGAAGTGTTTGCTAGTGCTGTTGAGGAGGGGTTAAACTAATATGGCAGAGGGATGGGAACCTATGCAGGGAGACAGAGGGAACTAAAATGGAGGCAGAAGCAAAAGATAGAAAGAAGAAAAGTAAAAGTGGAGGGCAGAGAAACCCAAGGCAAAAATCAAAAAGGGCCACATTACAGCAAAAGTCTAAAGGGACAAAGTGTGTGAAAAAGACAAGCCTGAAGGCTCTCTGTGCCTCAATGCGAGGAGTATTCATAATAAGGTGGACGAATTAACTGCGCAGGCAGCTATTAACGAATATGATATAATTGGGATTACGGAGACATGGCTCCAGGGTGACCAAGGCTGGGAACCCAACATCCAGCGATATTCAACATTCAGAAAGGATAGACAGAAAGGAAAAGGAGGTGGGGTAGCATTGCTGGTTAAAGAGGAAATTAACGCAATAGTAAGGAAGGACATTAGCTTGGATGATGTGGAATCTGTATAGGTAGAGCTGCGGAATACCAAGGGACAGAAAACGCTAGTGGGAGTTGTGTACAGACCACCAAACAGTAGTAGTGAGGTTGGGGACAGCATCAAACAAGAAATTAGGGATGCGTACAATAAAGGTACAGCAGTTATCATGAGTGACTTTAATCTACATATAGATTGGGCTAACCAAACTGGTAGCAGTACCATAGAGGATTTCCTGGAGTGTATTAGGGATGGTTTTCTAGATCAATATGTCGAGGAACCAACTTGAGGGCTGGCCATCCCAGACTGGGTGATGTGTAACGAGAAAGGACTAATTAGCAATCTTGTTGTGCGAGGCCCCTTGGGGAAGGGTGGCCATAATATGGTACAATTCTTTATTAAGATGGAGAATGACACAGTTAATTCAGAGACTAGGGTTCTGAACTTAAGGAAAGGTAACTTCGATGGTTTGAGACGTGAATTGGCTAGAATAGACTGGCGAATGATACTTAAAGGGTTGACGGTGGTAGACAATGGCAAACATTTAAAGATCACATGGATGAACTTCAACATCCCTGTCTGGAGTAAAAACAAAACAGGGAAGGTGGCTCAACCGTGGCTAACAAGGGCAATTAAGGATAATGTTAGATCCAAGGAAGAGGCATATAAATTGGCCAGAAAAAGCAGCAAACCTGAGGACTGGGAGAAATTTAGAATTCAGCAGAGGAGGTCAAAGGGTTTAATTAGGAGGGGTAAAATAGAGTATGAGAGGAAGCTTGCTGGGAACATAAAAACTGACTGCAAAAGCTTCTATAGATATGTGAAGAGAAAAAGATTAGTGAAGACAAACTTAGGTCCCTTGCAGTCAGAATCAGGTGAATTTATAATCGGGAACAAAGAAATGGCAGACCAATTGAACAAATATTTTGGTTCTGTCTTCACAAAGGAAGACAAAATAACCTTCTGGAAATACTAGGGGACCGAGGGTCTAGCGAGAAGGAGGAACTGAAGGAAATCCTTATTAGCCAGGAAATTGTGTTGGGGAAATTGATGGGATTGAAGGCCGATAAATCCCCAGGCCTGATAGTCTGCATCCCAGAGTATTTAAGGAAGTGGCCTTAGAAATAGTGGATGCATTGGTGATCATTTTACAACAGTCTATCGACTCTGGATCAGTTTTTATGCGCTGGAGGGTAGCTAATGTAACACCACTTTTTAAAAAAAGGAGGGAGAGAGAAAACGGGGAATTATAGACTGGTTAGCCTGACATCAGTAGTGGGGAAAATGTTGGAATCAATTATTAAAGATGAAATAGTAGCACATTTGGAAAGCAGTGACAGGATCGGTCTAAGTCAGCATGGATTTATGAAAGGGAAATCATGCTTGACAAATCTTCCATAATTTTTTGAGGACTAGTAGAGTGGAAAAGGGAGAACCAGTGGATGTGGTGTATTTGGACTTTAAAAAGGCTTTTGACAAGGTCCCACATAAGAGATTGGTATGCAAAATTAAAGCACATGGTATTGGGGGTAATGTATTGGCATGGATAAAGAACTGGTTGGCAGTCAGGGAGCAGAGAGTCGGGATAAACGGGTCCTTTTCAGAATGGCAGGCAGTGACTAGTGGGGTGCCGCAGGGCTCAGTGCTGGGACCACACCTATTTACAATATACATCAATGATTTAGATGAAGGAATTGAGAGTAATATCTCCAAGTCTGCAGATGACACTAAGCTGGGTGGCAGTGTGAGCTGTGAGGAGGATGCTAAGAGGCTGCAGAGTGACTTGTACAGGCTAGGTGAGTGGGCAAATGCATGGCAGATGCAGCATAATGTGGATAAATGTGTGGTTATCCACTTTGGGGGCAAAAACACGAAGGCAGAATATGATCTGAATGGCGGCAGATTAGGAAAAAGGGAGGTGCAACGATACCTGGGTGTCATGGTACATCAGTCATTGAAGGTTGGCATGCAGGTGCAGCAGGCGGTGAAGAAGGCAAATGGCATGTTGGCCTTCAGAGCTAGGGGATTTAAGTATAGGAGCAGGGAGGTCTTGCTGCAGCTGTACAGGGCCTTGGTGAGGCCTCACCTGGAATAGTGTGTTCAGTTTTGGTCTCCTAATCTGAGGAAGGACGTTCTTGTTATTGAGGGAGTGCAGCGAAGGTTCACCACTGATTCCCGGGATGGCAGGACTGACATATGAGGAGAGACTGGATCGACTGGGCCTGTATTCACTGGAGTTTAGAAGAATGAGAGGGGATCTCATAGAAACATATAAAATTCTGACGGGACTAGACAGGTTAGTAGCAGGAGGAATGCTCCTGATGTTGGGGAATCCAGAACCAGGGGTCACAGTCTAAGGATAAGGGGTAAGCCATTTAGGACTGAGATGTGGAGAAATTTCTTCACTCAGAGAGTTGTTAACCTGTGGAATTCTTTACCGCAGAGAGTTGTTGATGCCAGTTC
Organism: Pristiophorus japonicus; assembly: GCF_044704955.1. NCBI lineage: Eukaryota > Metazoa > Chordata > Chondrichthyes > Pristiophoridae > Pristiophorus > Pristiophorus japonicus. The sequence goes on from NC_091989.1 coordinate 127,904,630, forward strand.
GTTAGATATATTGAAGAGGGAGTTGGATATGGCTCTTACGGCTAAAGGGATCAAGGGGTATGGAGAGAAAGCAGGAAAGGGGTGCTGAGGTGAATGATCAGCCATGATCTTATTGAATGGTGATGCAGGCTTGAAGGGCCGAATGGCCTACTCCTGCACCTATTTTCTATGTTTCTATGTTTCTGTTACATCCTCCTCCATCTAGGTCTTACACGAGGGCCACTGTTGACGTTGCAGTGGCCTGACATTCCTCCTCACTTTTCCGGCGAACTGCCTGAGTGGTAGTTGCGTGCATTTCATCGGTCTTATTAACATGAGGCTCAGGACACAATAATGAAGGGATCTTGGGCCTACCTCTTCCAGTGCAGAGACCTTGCCCTGTGCCCTGTTCGCGGCAGCCTATGGTTCAAACCAATTTGCACCCCAGTATTTCTTAATAAGTGTATAACCTGCTTGAAATTCAATCTCCAGTTTCTTTCACAGTCATTTGGAAAATGCAAAGGGATTCTCAAATCTTGACAGGATAAGGGAATACATCCTTCTATCCTTCAACTCCTGTTGATGCACAGATTGTATGCTGGGACATTTTGCTAACTGCACATGCTCCGTATGAACAGATGTGATTCAAAGCTATGTGGATAATAAGTGTAAAATATATGTTTATAAATCAGTAATGATAATCACCTGGGCAACTTCATGACTTTGTTACTACAGTATTGAATTATGGCATTATCCTTACCAGTTAATCATAAGCAGTTATTTCACATATTACCATTGCACAGCCTGTATATACTGCACATAAAACTTGTTATTCATTAGATTCCAAGACAGAAATTGAGAGATCTGTATTGAATCTTCAGTTTGCCATCTATCTGAAGACCAATCATAAAATGATGAAAACAAAATTGTTAATTTTTTTTATCTGTGTGTCAACAAAGGGTATAAGGACTGACCAGCATTTGATCTGTTTTCATTTAAAATAAGTGTGCCATCCTGGTGCAAGTCTAGTTAAATTCTACATATTGGCATTGAGAGGGCCATTAACAGTAGTAGCATTACAATCCAATATGTTTGTAGAAAATACCCAAAGTCCATCTGTTTCCCGATCACAGTTTAACATCATTGACACCACCATTTTTTCAGTAAACTCCCTTGCTCTACATCTTCTGGAATTTCCATTATATTAAAACCAGAACAGAACAAATTCCACTTGGCTCTGTTCTTTATCCTAGTTCATTGTGCATCCTTAGTCAAATCTGAGGTAGTCAAACTGGAGCCACATAGCCAGTTTTGGCTCCAAGTGAAATGTTCATTGGCTCCGGCACCTAAAATCAGGATTGTTAAATTGGCTTCAACTCAGCAAAATATGATCCTTAATGCCAAGCTCCTCTTCAGTACAGGCTTGAAGCTGGGGCTTATACAGAATTCTCTCATCTCTCGCACCTTCTCCCTTTCTTGTGATTTAAACAAACTCTGATAGGAATGTCATGATTGTCAGCACAAACAGCCAATCACATGTAGCACTGACATATCAATCAAGTTCTTAGCTCTATCCATGCAGTCAAGACAAATCACCACTGGGGAAATAGCTGGAAGTTGAGGAATATAGGACACTGGGAATAAACGGGCTGCGTAGTTCATTCAGAAGCTTGCACCTGCTTGACTGCCATAATATCTCTAATGAAAGCATCTGAATATCAGAATCGATTTACCAGTTATAGCTATGATGTTATGTGGAATTATCAAAACAAATTTAAAAGTTAAAAAGCATAACAAGTATAAATTAAAAAGGTAATCAAACAGTGAGAGATAAAATAAAGACCCAAGATGTTGTGTTGTAGAAATGTTGTAATATGTGTGTGAAGGCATTAAAGAATTAACTCAGTGACCAGTGCTATTCATTAAAAATGAATTGATGACACGAATGGTAGGATACTTTGGGTGAACAAAATAAATGTGGCTGTGTTTACCTATTAAATAAATAAATACGGCTACGGTGCTTTGTTGAGAATATTAATATGATTAAAAATGTTTTATAATGCACAGAGATCATATTAAAAGTGCAACATCCCTTCAGTATTATTTTGATATCTAGTTAGGAGCTAAAGTAGCTTGCCTATGGAAAATATATTGTATCCTCTGGGTTCTGGAGCAACAAAGGGCAAAGGGCAAACCTTAGTTACATAAACCAAATATCTCGATAAAGAAAATGTTCCCCTGGTGGCAGAGCAAATTTATACAGTGAGTAGCTGAGCAATACCAACCAAGAAGGTCACCAGTTTAATCTCTGGTCTGTACCAAATTAGTTGGTTTCAGCTGTGGTGAAGGCATGAGTGCTGCAATTGGTGCCTCCAAGGTTGGGGGCGGTGGGGGTAACACTGGTCTCACAATCCAGCTGGATGTGTACATTGGTTGAGATTACACCGTACCTCCAGCAAGGAATCAAAAGAGGGAAGAGGAGGAAATTGGTGAGGAAATCATTTTTTTTAATTGTTTGTGAAGATTTTCCACAGGTAACAATATTTAGCTTGGTCTTAACATGAAAAAATATAATTATGAGTGACTGTTGCTTTAACACGTGAGACAGGAGCCTCTGTACCAGCACAGAAGCTGCTGGATCACTCACTACAGCCATTAATATATGGTCCAGGATGAACTATTTTACATTTACTTTAGGTAAATATTTTTGCTCTGTCTTTTGTCTGTTGACAGTTAAGAATCTTGAGCCTGCTTTCAGAATGTTCAAATTTTTTTTTTGCCCTGCGTCTTCCTGATGACAGTTAGGAATTTGGAAATGAGCCTTAGAATGTAACTGTTTTGTTCTTTGTCTTTCCATGGCTCTCTCAGAATACAGAATCTGTTCTTTAATCCAAATGTCTGTAACTGGAATTAGTGACAGCCAATCTCCAGCCGGAAGCATTACTCAGCCCTGGATTAATATGATGTAAAACAGGTTAAATAAAATAGAATGAATAGGAAACAGCTTGCTATTCTGCACTTCTGATGATTGCATTATGATATAAAACATAATGATAATAAGTCGGCTTTACTGTGTTGAAAACTAATCATGGGCATTAGTGAAAGCTATTTTTTGTTGTTCACATCAGGGAACGCAATTTGAAGTGTTGGAATCATCAAGTATGTTCAATTTTAAATTCCAATTTTACATTTATTTTCATTCCCCTTTTAATATTGCTGTTTCTCTCACACGTTGGGTTCCCTGCCCCTCTACAGGGGCATCTACCATTGCTGGACCAAGAGAGCAAGAAGACGACCTGGTGCCAATCGCCTGCCAATGCTCTTCTGCAAACAGCTGCAGGACTAGATCTGTAAGAGTGGCATTAAAAGGCACGCCAGCTGATTTTTGTCCCTCCCTGTGGGAAATCAGCTCTTCTCAGAATATTATTTTTGGGTAAATTCTTGGAGGGGGGGTGGTGGACAGGAAAGGTATTGACATTTTTATTAAGTTGGGGGAAGAGAAAATATCAGGTCATATTTTGTCATCACTAAAAATTGTAAAATCAAGATCAAAAAGTAGACTAGAATGAATATGGCCTTTGAGGATAACAATTTAAAACAAACCGTTCCTAGTATATTAAATTGTTTTAGAGAGAAAGAAAGGACTTGAAATTATACTGCATCGTTCATGACCTCTGGATGTTCAAAAGCACTTTACAGTCAATGAAGTACTTTTGAAGTACAGGGTACTAGTAATGTAAGGTATCATGGCAGCTAATTTGCACACACCAAGGTCCCCAAATCAGCAAGGAGCAGATAATCTGTTTCGATGGTATTTTACTTATTTTTGTTTACTCACTCAGTTCAAATATGACTGTGTTTTAATGTAGATGCACTTGGTGTTGTTGAGACTGACGGCTAGGAATGAAAATGGATTTGATTTCCAGCAACATTTCCATTGAGTTCTGAAGCAAAATGTTTTTTATTTTTTTAACGATTATATTAAACTGAATATTTTTAGACTTTTGCCAGACACAGCCTGAAAAATGACATTTTAATTTGGGGGTGTGGACATATTTTTGACAGGTTAATTTTATGGCCCAGGCACTGATAACAACCTGGAGGGGGTTTGCTACAAGTTAGCCATTATCCATAAGCTTGATCCCATGATTCCACCTGACACAATAGGAGTTCAAAATCAATTGATAAATCTTTGCATTGACTGGTTTTGAACCACTTGTGGCTAATCCCTTTAATCCGGCTAGCAGAGAACATCCCCTTTGCAGAAATGTTAATTGTTTTAGAAAAATACAAAAGGAAAAGTTTTTTTTTAAAGGACTTTTGTTGTGTTAAAAGCATGAAATAAACAAGCAGAGGAGCAATGCGTTCAACTGAACCACAGGAGGACCTCACTTACATCCAGTCCTCCCACACAGACCATTCTCAGTCATAAATCCCTGCATCAGTCAATAACATATATTACAGGCCATGTCAAGATAACCCAGTTACCTATGGTAATGTCTATGGATAGAGTTGATTCCAATCAATCCAGAGCACTGCAATATGCGAGTGTTAACAGTTCTCTTTCAAATCTTAAAGGATTTTTTCCTATGTATGGTAACAATAAACTAATGCATTCTTTTACTGCATGTCCCATGAGGAGATGTATTGCAATCCTTAATAATAATTCTCATAAATTTTAAGATGACAAGCAAGCATTTTTTATGAAAATAAAGAATTAATATTAATAAGCTGTTGACAAGTGTAGCATTTTGTGACCAAGGGCACATTCATTGCAACTGTAAAGATGTGAATAATGCTGTGAAATGGAATCTGATGTTAATTATTTTTCCCTACGTGAACCCTTCATGTTACTACAGCAATGGATCCGACTTGCAGCCATGCAACAATTTGTCACTTAATTAACAGTAAGTAAAGTCAACTACATTTTTTACAGTTCATTGTTCAAAAAAAAATCTCTGCACCCTCCCACATGCAACATTTCATATTAGATTTCCAGCAATGGAATTGAGGGGAATAAAATATATTTGCATCTGCAAAAGAGAATCACGTTTTGATATCTAAACTGCTTTTAGTCAGGTTGGTCTGATTTTATTTAAAATAAAAGTACCTGCGAAGAACAGATATATTTCTATGAACACATTACTCCAAAGTCAATTTGGAACAGAGTCCATTTTGAGGATAAAAAGCTTCACATAAACATGCCAAAGCCATTATTCTTGATTCACTCTGAAGTGCACACTCCGTTCTCCTGGAGAAGGTTTGGCTGCTGTACAAACTTAGAGCTGGCATGGAGTAAAGGCCTAGAGGGGAACCTGGAGTTACCCTGGTGCTGTCCAAGATCATCCCTAATATACTCCTGGATGAAGTGAATCATAGTCATGTAAAGTGGCCCCATATCATTCATGTAAGTGGAGATTTACACCTGTTCTACCTTTTGATCAATTATTTCAATTGCAGTGACACATTGGCACCATATCTTAGAACACTGTCCTATCACTTCAGGCACCTGGGTTTAATCCAGGCAAGACAGATGGGTGGAAAGTCTCCAGTCCTTGATAGCTAGTAAGGATCCTTATTGAAATAACTATTAACAGTCCTGCAGGAAAAGAGGATGTACTGCCAGTGTGAAATGCTTCCCCTCATTCTTCATACAGATCTAACTTTCAGAGCTATATATTTTTTTTTACAGATCCGATCTCCCACTTAAAGGTTTCTCAGCCATTGGCCTGTGGCTGTCAATTTAGTAGTGTTTTGCGTGTCTATAGGTTTCCTGGGAGCTATAATTCTGTATGTACTGGCTTTGACTTGTATTCTCTGGTAACCAACTGCAAATCCCAGCTGGTACATATTTATAAAATAATCGGAGCTCCCAAAATGCTTACAACCACATAAAATGGTGCCAAACTCCATTCTTCTGAACTGGTGTGTTTCCGACTGATCCATATCAGTGATGTCAGTGAATTGCATCCTAACTCCTGGGAAAAATCACAAAAAGATGTTGGCCTAAGAATGAGTCTGGGCCGGTTTGTGGGCCCAGACGGTGCTGCAAGACCAATGCGTGCCCAAATCAAGGGTCCGGAGATGGGAATTGTCCCTTGGGCCTCATCAACATTTTTTTTTTCAAAATATACTTTATTCATAAAAAAAATCTGTACAGTACATTCAGAGGCATTTCAATACATTTAGCTGCGGTCAGCAATCCCATACACTATATTTGGGTGCTGACGGCAGTTCTGTTCGTTACATTTCTTGTTTTCCAGTTCAAGTGCAATTCGGTACAATAAACGGGATACATTGTGGTACATTCACACAAATTACGTTTCATGTGTTACGTTACAGTGCATGGAATGGGTGACGGTACATTTACATTTTTCTTTTCAAACATGAATTTCGTAACACACCTTGCATTGTACATGGCACGACATTGGTGTTTACAGATTTGGTGCTCTATGTACACAAAAAGTAAATTACAAATACAGCCCGAGTGGGGGGTTTGTACTGATTCCTGCCCCCGTGTTTTCCGTGGCAGAAGGGCTTTAAACTGTGGCTCTTCCCCACCGTGCCTTTGCGGCGACTGCACCAATTTTCAGTGCGTCCCTCAGCACGTATTCCTGGATCTTGGATTGCGCCAGTCTGCAACACACGGACGTGGTCATCTCCTTGTTCTGGAAAACCAGCAAGTTTCGGCAAGACCAAAGAGCGTCTTTGACCGAGTTGATGGCCCTCCAGCAGCAGGTGATGTCTGTCTCAGTGTGTGTCCCTGGGAACAGCCCGTAGAGCACAGAGCCCTGTGTTACGGAGCTGCTTGGGATGAACCTCGACAGCAACCACTGCATCTCTTTCCAGACCTGCGTCACAAAGGCGCAATCCTGAAGGAGATGGGTGACAGTCTCATCCGCCCCACAGCCGGCTCGGGGGCACCGTGCCGTGCTGTTGAGGTGTCGGCTGTGCATGAACGCTCTGACGGGTAGGGCCCTCCTCACCGCCAACCAAGCTATGTCTTGGTGCTTGTGTGAAAGCTCTGGCGATGAGACGTTCGCTCAGGGAACCACCCGACAGGGTCCACCATCTCCTTCTTTCGTAGGGCGTCCAGGACCTTATGTGCTGACCACTGTTTTATGGCCTTGTGGTCAAAGGGGTTTCTTGTGAGGAACTTTTCCACGAAGGACAGGTGGACAGGCATGGTCCAACTGGTGGGGGCGTTTTGCGGCAGCGTGGCCAGACCCATCCTTCGCAACACCGGGGACAGGTAGAACCTCAGCACGTAGTGACACTTGGTGTTTGTGTACCGGGGGTCTGTGCACAGCTTGATACAGCCGCACACAAAGGTGGCCATCAGGATGAGGGCCACGTTCGGAACATCCTTTCCTCCACTGTCCAGAGATTTGTACATCGTGTCTCTGCGGACACGGTCCATTTTGGACCTCCAGACAAAGTGGAAGACGGCTCGGGTGACTGCCGTGGCACAGGAGCGAGAGATGGGCTAGACCTGCGCCACGTACAACAACCCCGAGAGCACCTCACTCCTGATGACCAGGTTCTTTCCTGCCATGGAGAGGAAGCGCAGCTTCCACCATCCCAGTTTTTGTTTGACCTTGGCGATACGCTCGTCCCAGTTTTTGGCGCACGCCCCGTCCGCTCCGAACCATATTCCCAACACCTTCAGGATGTCTGGCTTGACGGTGAAGGGAATGGAGGCTCGGTCGGTCCAGTTGCCAAAGAGCATGGCCTCGCTCTTGCTGCGATTGACCTTTGCTCCCGAGGCCAGTTCAAACTGGTCGCAGATTGCGAGCAATCTGCGAACTGACTGCGGATCTGAGCAAAAGACGTCCATGTACAGGGAGGTCTTGACCTGAGCGCCTACGCTGCCTGGGATCGTCACCTCTCTAATGCCCACATCCTTCCTGATGGACTCGGCAAAGGGCTCGATACAGCACACAAACAAGACAGACGAGAGAGGACAGCCTTGCCTGACTCCAGATCTGATTGGAAAGCTTTGAGTTTCCCACCCATTGATTAGGACTGCACTACTGATGTCTGTGTAGAGCAGTTTGACCCAATTGCGGATACCCTCCCCAAACCCCATTTTGGAGAGCACGTCCATCAGGTACGTGTGCGATATCCTGTCAAAGGCTTTCCCCTGGTCTAAGCTGATTAAGCAGGTGTCCACCCTCCTGTCCCGCACGTAGGCGATCGTATCTCTGAGTAGCGCGAGGCTATCAGTGATCTTCCTGCCGGGGACAGCACACGTCTGGTCCGGGTGAATTACCAGCTCAAGAGCAGACTTGACCCTGTTGGCGATGACCTTTGACAGGATCTTGTAGTCCACACTGAGCAGCGAAATGGGCCGCCAGTTTTTGATTTCCTCCCTCTCCCCCTTCTACTTGTAGATGAGAGTGATGATGCCTTTCCTCATCGATTCTGACATGCTGCCGGCCAGAAGCATACCTCCGTACACTTCCAGCAGGTCTGGGCCTATCCAGTCCCACAGAGCCGAGTACAACTCGACCGGTAAGCCGTAACTTCCGGGAGTTTTATTCGTCTCGAAGGACTGGACGGCCTTTGTCAGCTCATCCAGAGTTAGCGGGTGGTCCAGACTCTCCTGCTCGCTGTCGTCTAGGACCTCCGAAATAGATGACAGGAAGGACTGGGAGGCCGCGCGGTCTGTGGGCTTGACGTCGTACAGCCTGGCATAGAAGGATTTGCTGATCCTCTGCATGTCAGGCTGCGAAGACGTCACAGAACCGTCTTCTTCCTTTAGGCTGGTGATCACAGAGCTCCCCCTGTGTACCTTCTGGAAGAAGAAACGCGAACACGTCTCATCCTGCTCGACGGAGCGGACTCTGGAGCGGAAGATGATTTTGAAGGACTCTGAGGCAAAGAGCGAGGCTTGCTGGCCCTTCACCTCTTCGAGTTCCTCCGCGACATCGACCCCCATCGACTGCAGCAGGAGCAGGTTTTGCATATTCGTCTGGAGTTGGGACAATTCCCTCTGTCTCCCTCTCGCCTGCTGAACACCTTTGAGGATGAAGAACCTCTTGATGTTCGTCTTGATTGTTTCCCACCAATGCATCGGGGAATCGCAGAGGGGCTTTACAGTTCTCCAACCTTTGTAATCCCTCTTGAGTTCCTCAACGTTTTCCGGAGTCAACAGTTTCACGTTCAGCTTCCATATCCCTCTGCCAACTTTCTGGTTTTCCTGTGGGCGACAGTCGGCCAGTAGGAGGCAGTGGTCAGAGAAGAACACCGGCGTGACGTCGGTGGATCTGACCTTGAGCGTGTGGGACACAAACAGGAAGTCTATTCTGGAATGGATGGACCCATCTGGTCTCGACCAGGTGTATCTGCGCTGTGCTCCGTCTGCAGGGTTGCTGAAGACATCGCACAGCTTGGCATCTTTTACCGCATCCATCAGGAGTTTGGACGTGGCGTCCAGTTTGCCGTCGGCTCTGCTGGATCGTCCAGCCGCATCGATGATGCAGTTGAAGTCACCGCCCAGAATGACCGGCCTGGACGTTGCCAGTAGCAGTGGGAGCTGCTGGAAGAGGGCCAGCCTCTCGTTCTTGAGAGCTGGGGCGTAAACATTAATTAACCTGAGAGGGGAGTTTTTGTACATTACGTCTGCTACGAGGAGGCGGCCGCCCACCACCTCCTTAACTTCGGTGATGGTGAAGTGGCCTCCCCGCAGCAGAATGCCCAGGCCGGAAGACCGGCTGTCGTTGCCTCCTGACCATATGGATGGTCCATGGGCCCACCATCGTGACCACTGCCGGTAACTGCTGAAGTGCGGCAGACCGCACGCCTGCAAGAACAGCAGGTCCACTTTGACCTTGGCGAGGTACCCCAAGGTGGAAACGCATCGCGTAGTCGATTTTAAGCTACGCACGTTAATACTAGCAATTTTTAAATCCATTTTAAAGCTATTTTTTACATTTACAAACATTACATTTCAGATGAATCGTTTTCAATTTCAGATACATCGTTTTCAATTTCCGACAACATACTCAGCGCAAGCTACCAGCTCTGGTTACACCTCCATGGGTAAGCTCACCTGACAGAAGACATCAATATCGGGCTTACCTGCCTCGCTGGCAGTGGCCCACAAGTGAGTCCTGGGAGATGGGGATTGGAGTAAGCTACGGGGTGGGAGTGGCAGGATGAAGGGGGCAATCGCAACCTCTGTGGAGTTCTGCTCCTCCCTGTTCCACAGTAAGTACTTTTATAAAAATTTTTATCACTTAACTATCATTGGCAGTGACAGCTGCCCCACCAATCGCCAGCAAATTATTAACATGCAATATAATATGTCCTTACTATACAGTATAAATGCACACGAGGCCCATACTTGAGAGAAGATCACTCTGTGACCAGTTACCTTTATTACCAAGACCTCAAGAGACAGACGGTGGGTGGAGCTTCCCCTTTTATACCAGAAAGTCCAGGTTAGGAGTGTCTCCCACAAGTTCACCCCCTTGTGGTCAGTGTTCTCAAGGTGAACAACTTAGGACAGCTTATACATGGGTTACAATGACAGTTGAATACATGACATCACCTCCCCCGCAAAGTCTTATTGGGATCACAGGTTAAGTCTCTCTGGTGGTTTACGCTCCCTTGTAGAGCGCCTGAGTTGGGGCTCCGGTTGTTGGGCGCTGGCCTGAGTGTCTGCTGTTTGGGTGCCTCAGGCCTGTCCAGACTGCCCACAGTGACTGGGCTCTCCTCCACTTGGTTCCGATGCTCGGTCACCTGTGGCGGAGTAAACTCTACGTCGTGTTCTTCCTCCGCTTCTTCTATGGGGTTGCTGAACCTCCTTTTAGTTTGATCCATGTGTTTGCGGCAGATTTGTCCATTGGTAAGTTTAACTACCCATACCCTATTCCCCTCTTTGGCAATCACAGTGCCTGCAAGCCATTTGGGCCATGCAGCGTAATTAAGGACAAAAACAGGATCATTGACATCAATACATCGCGCCCTCGTACTCCTGTCATGGTGATCACATTATGACTGACGCCTGCTCTCAACAATTTCTTTCATAGTAGGGTGTATAAGGGATAACCTGGTTTTGAGCATCCTTTTCATTAGCAGCTCTGCAGGTGGAACCCCTGTGAGCGAGTGTGGTCGGGATCTATTGACCAACAGGAGGCATGATAAGCGGCTTTGTAAGGAACCCCCTTGGATTCTGAGCATCACCTGTTTGATTATCTGCACTGCTCATTCTGCCTGGCCGTTTGAGGCCGGCTTGAACGGTGCCGTTCTGACACGGTTGATTCCATTGCCTGCCATGAAGTACTGGAATTCAGTGCTTGTGAAGCACGGGCCATTGTCGCTGACCAAGACGTCTGGTAGACCATGGGCGGTGAACATTGCCCGTAGACTTTCTACCGTGGCAGAGGATGTGCTTGAATTTAAAATGTCACACTCAATCCATTTGGAGTAGGCATCTACTACAACCAAAAACATTTGCCCCATGAAAGGACCTGCGTAGTCCACATGGATGTGTGACCATGGCTTGGCGGGCCAGGACCAGGGGCTAAGGGGGGGGGGGGGGGGGGGGTTCCCTCGGTGCGTTGCACAGCTGAGCACACGTGTTGCACCTGCGAACAAAGTTCCAGGTCTGCATCTATCCCTGACCACCAAACGTGTGACCTGGCAATTGCCTTCATCATGACAGTGCCCGGGTGCTCACTGTGAAGTTCTCTGATAAACACCTTTCTGCCTTTCTGGGGCATGACTACTCGGTTTCCCCACAGTAGGCAATCGGCCTGAATCGAGAGTTCATCCTTGCACCTATGAAACGGTTTAAACTCCTTAGGGCATGCCCCGTACGTGGCTGCCCAGTCCCCATTCAGGACACATTTCTTAACTAAAGACAGTAGCAGGTCTTTATTTCTCCAGATTTTAATCCGATGGGCTGTCACAGGTAAGCCTTCGCTTTCGAAAGCTTCAACAGCCATGACCATCTCAGCATCATGCTCAGCTGCCCCCTCAGTGGTGGCTAGTGGTAGCCTGCTGAGTGCATCGGCACAGTTTTCAGTGCCCGGTCTGTGCCGAATTGTGTAGTCATAGGCGGCTAACGTAAGTGCCCACCTCTGTATGCAGGCTGATGCATTCGTATTTATGGCCTTGTTGTCGGCCAAAGGGGATGTTAGGGGTTTGTGATCTGTCTCCAGCTCAAATTTCCTGCCAAACAGGTACTGGTGCATTTTTTTTACTGCATATACGCATGCTAGCGCTTCCTTTTCTACCATCCCGTAGCCCCTTTCTGCCCGGGACAGACTTCTGGAGGCATAAGCTGCAGGCTGTAACTGACCATTGGCATTCACATGCTGCAACACACACCCGACCCCATAGGATAATGCATCACATGTTACAACTAGTTTCTTACACAGGTCATATAACGTTAACAGTTTGTTGGACATAACAAATTGCATGCTCTATCAAATACCCTTTCCTGGCTGTCCCCGCAGACCCAATCGCGACCTTTGCATAGGAGCACATGTAGCAGCTCTAACAGCGTGCTCAATTTGGGAAGAAAGTTGCCAAAATAGTTCAGGAGCCCCAGGAATGAACGCAGCTCTGTCGTGTTGCGGGGTCTGGGTGCTCTCTGGATCGCTGCCGTTTTGGACGCAGTAGGTCTGATCCCATCTGCTGCTACCCTCCTCCCCAGCAATTCTACCTCTGGAGCTAAGAAGACGCACTTCGTCTTTTTCAGTCGTAGCCCTACCTGGCCCAGTCTGCGTAGCACCTCCTCCAGGTTGTGGAGGTGTTCTTCAGTATCGCGACCCATGATGAGGATGTCGTCTTGAAAAACCACCGTCCTTGGAATCGACTTGAGGAGGCTTTCCATATTTCACTGAAAGATTGCAGTGGCTGAACGAATCCCGAACGGACATCTGTTGTACTGAAACAACCCCTTGTGTGTTGTGATGGTGGTCAGCTTCTTCAACTCACTCGCCAGCTCCTGGGTCATGTAAGCTGAGGTCAGGCCCAATTTTGAAAGAAGTTTGCCACCGGATAGCGTCGCAAAGAGGTCCTCCGCTCTCGGTAGCGGGTACTGGTCTTGGAGTGACACTCGATTGATGGTGGCCTTGTAATCGCCACATATCCTGACCGACCCATCCGCCTTGAGCACCGGCACGATCGGGCTCGCCCAGTCACTGAATTCAACTGGCGAGATGATGCCTTCCCTCAGCAGGCGGTCCAATTCGCATTCTATCTTTTTCCGCATCACGTACGGCACCGCTCTGGCCTTGTGGTGTACTGGCCTGGCATCCGGGTTTACGTGAATCACTACCTTGGTCTCCATGAAAGTGCCGATGCCAGGTTGAAATAATGAGTCAAATTTGTCCAGGACCTGTGAGCATGATACTCGCTCCACAGAAGAAATTGCATGGACATCGTCCCATTTCCAGTTCATGACAGCAAGCCAACTCCTCCCCAGTAGTGCGGGACCATCCCCCGGGACAATCCCGAGTGGCAACCTGTTCTCCGAATCTTTGTGGGTCATGCCTACCGTGGCACTGCCTAGCACCGGAATTATCTCCTTTGTATATGTCCGTAGCAGTACGTCAATCAGCAATAATTTTGGTCTCCTGGCCTTGGACACCCACAACCTTTCGAACTGTTTGATACTCATCAGGGACTGGCTGGCCCCCCGTGTCCAGCTCCATTAATACTGGGATGCCATTGAGGAGCACTTTCATCATTATCGGTGGCGTCCTGGTATGTGAACTGTATATGTGCTCCACATGAACTCGCTGAACTTCAGCTTCCAGCGATTTCCCCCAGTATTCATTTGGCCTCGTAGGGCTTACATCGGCCAAGTGAGCGCTGACGTTGCAGTTTCTGCAGGTATATTGCTGATACCTGCAAGCTCTGGCTGGGTGTTTGCCTCCAAACCTCCAGCATGAGCTAGAGGCCCCAGTGTTGGAAACAACAGGTCCATTACCAGTCGATCGTCTCTGACTGTCTCTATAACTATCCTTAAACGCACCATTAACAGGTGTTGATGGCCCCATTACTGGCCGCATTGTCCATTGCGATGGCATGAATTGCCGTTCAGCTAGCCATTTTCTCTGTTGAATTCCCCCTTTGAGTTCGACTGCATGCTGGGGCATGTCTGATTGCCCTTGTCTGCCTAGAGAATTGTGTGCCGGGTTAACAATGTTGACTCCCTGGTTGTTTGTCGCATTTGAGCCAAGATTTTTGCCATAAATCATCCTGGTCTCTTCCTCCCCTGAGATAATTGTCTGGGCTATCAGAACCGCAGCTTCCAAGGTCAAGTCTTTGGTCTTAATCAGTTTCCTGAAAACCCCAGCATGCCCGATGCCCTCAATAAACCCCATCTCTGCTCTGCATGCATTTGGGAACTTACATAGGCTCGCCAGTCGCCGGAGATCTGCCACGAAGTCTGGAACGCTTTGCCCTTCTCGCCGCCGGTGCGTGTAAAACCAGTGTCTCGCCATGTGCATGCTGCTCGCTGGTTTAAGGTGTTCCCCGATCAACTTACTGAGCTCTTCAAACGTCTTGTCCGCCGGCTTCTCTGGCGCTAGAAAGTCCTTCATCAGGGAGTACGTTCTGGATCCACAAACCGTCAGGAGATGAGCCCTGCGTTTGTCGGTCAAATCCTGTCCCAACCATTCCTTAGTGACAAAACTTTGCTGTAGTCGCTCAATAAAGTTGTCCCAATCATCACCAACACAGTACCTCTCTTCTGTGCTGCTAATGGCCATGCTCGTGTGGTTTAAATCCCAGTTTCTCGTCGCCAATCATATGTCCTTACTATACAGTATAAATGCACACGAGGCCCATACTTGAGAGAAGGTCACTCTGTGACCAGTTACCTTTATTACCAAGACCTCAAGAAACAGACGGTGGATGGAGCTTCCCCTTTTATACCGTAAAGTCCAGGTTAGGAGTGTCTCCCACATGCTCGCCCCCTGTGGTCAGTGTTCTCAAGGTGTACAACTTAGGTCAGCTTATACATGGGTTACAATGACAGTTGAATACATGACACAATAGGCCCGTAATTTACATAGTTTAGGGGCCTAATGCGGCCCAAGGCACCAAGATTTTTAGCAGTGGAACCAATTGGACACAGGCCATCTCACTGCTAAATTGGTATGCTTTGCAACCGTTTTACAACTGAAAAATGGCTGCAACGTATATCAATTTCTACCCCACCATCTGTAAGAAAAAAATATAGTTTTGGAATTTTAGTTTGCACAAGGGATGTGGACGATGTATTTCTTACTGAATGTTCTCCCTCTCTCACTGAGTTACCGTCCCCATTAACCCAATTCACAGCTCATAACTGACCTCAGATTCGATCCTAAATGTCATTGTATTAATTGTATAGCTTTGAATAAAGACTGTCACCCTGGAATTCTTTTAAGTGGGTGTTTAAGGTATAAAATCAGCCTGTAACAATAAATATCCAAGGTTTAAATATAGAATCTACCGCACACTGCACACACTCACAAGTTCAAGTCGTCACCCATACCAAAAACAGATGCACAGGCCACAAGATCACAAATATTTTGCTTCTGATTGAAGCAGTGACCCCTTTGAGAGTCTTCATTAATTTCTGGTGAAAGTCTTTGCTCATTAAAGTGAAGGGTGTCAGTGCTGGGAAAAGGACCGCTTCTCCATTTTAGATTGTCAGTTATAAAGTTAAGATTCTTCTCCTTCCCCTTACAATATGCCTTATGCACCGCCACAAGAACACTCCATATTGCACCAGTGTGATTTTTTCCCCCCACTCTAGCCATACCAGTGACTTGTATTTGTCAATACATTCTGAACTGTGGGCAGGTTTATGTTATCCATCAATGTTCACTAGAATGATATTCAGATGAGCCAATCTCATAAAGAGGAAAATTTCATCTCATCGGTCTACATTAGATTCAAATGATCTAATCTACTGTGCCACCCAATCTCCCACTCAAGCATCAAAACTCTCCAATCAGGGCTGGAATCCACTTTCATCATATTTAATTCTAGACAACCTGGCATAAATGTTCTGAGCTTTTGTCCAGCATCGCTTTGGGTGTTGCTGAGAAACTTCCTACAGCTTTTGTGTTGATGCAAGCCTGTACTGCAGAGGCAGAAGGGACAAATATGAAAATTGACACTTATGGAAGAGTACAGCTTGAAGGGAATTGCAGAATGCCTGGACCTCCGTTCTATACTGCCACTAGTGCTAGCACTGCTTCTGATTGTTGCACATCTGTAAGACAAGACACGATGTATCTGCGGGAAATGACGTCTTCCACCTCCCCACTCCCAAACTCCACTAACAGCTTGAACACGGTGGAAATCTAGGGCTGGATTTTCAGGTATTTGTGATTTTGCCCGTTTCTGAGTGCAAATCGTGGCAAAAAAATTTTCAGCGCTAGGTTAGCGTTAGCGCCAGAGTACGCAACTTTCGCCAACTGAAAGTTGCCGACAAGCGTTAGCACTAACTCTGGTGTTGCACAACAGGTTTTGTACGCCGGAACCGAAAGTTCTGCCCGGGAAAAAAAATCAGCTGTTCTGCGCGTGCGCAAAATTTATTTTTCTTCCCGTGCTTCTGGTCTGCTGTCCGATCGCAAACGCAAATGCAGGAAGCGGCTGCGCGCATGCGCAGTACATCTGGGGCTGAATCAGCCTTTTTATAATTCGATTTTGATGATGGAGGAGGCAGATAGCAGACAGCGTGCCAGGTGATTTAGCCAAGAAGCAAACGAAGCTCTAGTGGGGGCTGAGGAGTGGAAATTGCCTGAATTGTACGGGAGGGGTGGATTTAGACCGCTGCCATCCATTTTTAACCGAATATGGAGGCAAATTGCAGAGGAAGACGCTGCCTCAGACACTGTGGTGAGGACTAGCACACAGTGCCAAAGAAATTCAACGATCTTTCGAGGGTCGTTAGAGTACAATTTTTATTGATGCACTCCTTCATTACTTAAATTATAAATCTGACACACGATTTGTTCTCATGCTGTTGCTGTCTCTCAGCACTCTGTGGGTTGCCTCCTAAAATGCATGATACATAGGTAGGCTTAGTTTGGCACCCTATTTGCCATGAATGATCTTTACACATTATTAAGATTGCTTTCTGAGATCTCATAAGATTGCTCCCCACTTTGATGTCCTCCTGATGAACCACATGCAACTTCCAAGGCCATTAAACAGAGGACTCTATTACATTCACACAGTATGGTATAAGTGCTTTGATGGCTATGTGTGTGTACCACAAGAGCAGATGGACCCTCTGGTAACCATTTCCATTTTCATTTTTGTAGGCAACGAAGTCCCATAACCGCCGTGAGCAGTTGAGGACCTTGAGGAGTGAGTGGCAGGCCTCATCGGCATCTCAGGTCAGGCAACTGCCAGTGGGGGTGCTGAACCCTGCTTGGATACTAAGGGTAAGTCTTGCATACTCCCTGGGCTAGGTTGGGGCAATTTGAAGCAGTGTCTGTGGATTAGGGTTGGGGCAATGTGATGCAGTGTCTCAGGACTGCATATAATGGAGTAGCGGCGGTCCTTCAAATGAGCCTGTGCTATGTGACCTTGCTCATGTCACCCTGCCCCTACCCTGCTGCTAACCACTCGTCTGTTGCTTTCTACTTCCAAATGATCAGTCGCAGGCGCCGCATCCTTCTTATCAACCCTCCACGCCAGGCCATCATATGGGGGAGAAAGAGAAAGAGGAAGAGGAGTTCAGTGATCAGCCGACTCCGGGGAGGGGGTGCACATGTACTCTACACCTCTTTTTCCACCGGCAAACACCTCATCCGAGGATGATGTAACTTTCTCGGGCTTTGAGACCTCCAAGGCTTCTGGGACTAATGGTATGCAGCGACGTAGTTCTGAGGTCGAATCCCGTATGCTATCTCTCTGGAGGGTGAGTCGGCAAAGTCGGTCTGCTGACAGACAGGCTGACGCAGAACTGGACATGGTGGGACTATCCAGGGAGAGCATCCAGCTCCTCCGTCAGCTCCTTGATGTCCCGGGTAGGATTCCGGCAATCATCGAGAAACTCACAGCGACCATAGGTGGGGTCACAGATTTTCGGTGCGAGCCGCAAAACCTGCGAGGCTGGTGGCCTCCACCAGTGACACTAGAGTCCCAGAAATTGCGGCGAGAAGCCTTCCTGCATATGGTGCATCACAGGCACAAGCTCCACTTCAGCTTGGGCAGGTGATGCAGTTCATAAACCCTTCCGCCAAACTTTCTGCGGTCCCCAGTGTCACACCCAGAACCACACCACCTGCGACTGGCGACGCCGATCAAGGGGCTCGCCAGTCAGAAGCCGGGCCTGCCATGTCACGAGCTGATCCAGTATGTCCCCAGATGTCGTCTCCAATATCTCTCCCCCCCCAACACAGCAGGACTCTGGCCGCCTTGCTGCAGAAACTCTTGGTGCCACTTTGGGTAGGGCAACGGGTGAGGGAGGGGGATAAGGGTAAGGGGGTGTCAAGGGGTAAGGGTAAAGGGGGGGGGAAGAGTCAGTGGTAGAAAACAGTGGGGCAAGGGTTGCTGCATTATATTGTGTATTCTGTTCATTATAATGTTGTTTTGTTGTTGTTATTCACAAAGTTATAAAAGTTCACAATGTTTAATAAATTTTATTAAAGTTTCACAATTAAGTTTATAAAGTTGACAAGTTTACAATGTTTAGTAAATTATTTTGTTCACCTTAACCATTCCTGTGTAAAATAAGAGTGGGAAAAGTCAACATGGTGGGATAGAATGGCCAGGCAACGGTCAAATGTGTCGTTCAATCTTCAAGCAAAGCATTGAATTATGAGCTGCTGACATAAGGCGTTTGCAGCGGCGAAAGCTCCATGAGGCCTCCCCTGTGGTGGTGGTGGTGGTGGTGGTGGCATAAGTTTCTCGCCAGACTGCTCTTCCTCGTCTTCCACCTCCTCCTCTTCCTCCTGCCCCCCTCTCTTCTGAGGTGGTCCTGCAATCCCCATTGGCAAATCCTGTCACACCAACGTCACTGTTCTTGCTCAGGCCAACTTCCCCAGCGTCGAAGGATTGACCAAGCTCGATCAGCTCCGTTGGATGGGCCACATTGCCTGCATACCCAATACGAGACTCCCAAAACAAATACTCTACTCGGAGCTCCGACATGGCAAGCGTGCCCTAGGTCGGTAGAGGAAACGCTTCAAGGACACCCTCAAAGCATCCTTGAAAAAGTGAAACATCCCCACTGACACCTGGGAATCCCTGGCCCAAGACCGCTCAAAGTGGAGGAGAAGCCTCCGGGAAGGCGGCAAACACCTCGAGTCTCATCGCCAGGAGCAAGCTGAAGCCAAGCGTAGACAGCGGAAGGAGTGCACGGCAACCCAAGCACCCCACCCACCCATTCCTTCAACCACCGTCTGCCTCACCTGTGACAGAAACTGTAGGTCCCGCATTCGACTCATCAGTCACTTGAAAACTCATTTTTCGTGTGGAATCAAGTCAACCTCGACGCCGAGGGGGTGCCTAAGAAGAAAAAGAAGAAGAAAAAGAAGTTGTGTAGCATGCAGCACACCACAATGAACTCAGAGACCTGCTGAGGGGAGTATTGCAGGCAGCCTCCAGGGTGGTCCAGGCATCGGAAGCACTGCTTGAGCACTCCAATTGTCTGTTCGACAATTGTCTGAGGGTTCCGGAGCCACGTGGTGAGGCCGTAACCTTTGTCCCCCAGCATCCAGCTCTGACCTTGTGGTTGATGCTGGAACATGTGTGAGACAGTGCTCTCACACAAGACGAAAGTATCATGGATGCTCCTTGGATATTGGACATTGACTGCTATGATGCGCTGAATATGGTTGCAGATGATCTGTACGTTCATGTAGTGCAATCCCTTTCGGTTTCAGTAAACTCTGGATTGAGTAAAGGTGCTCGCAGGGCGATGTACAGTCAATGGCACCCTGAATCTCGGGGAAGTCAGCAAATCATCCAAAGCCTACAACCTTCTCATTCTGGGTCTCCTTGGTCATTGGGAAGTTTAAGAAGTCCATCCTGCATGCATACAGTGCAGTAGTCACCTGGCGAATACAGCAATGTGTAGTGTGCTGCGAGATGGAGCATATGTCCCCCACTGATGCCTGAAAAGAGCCGGAGGCATAGAAGGCAAGTGCCGCAGTCATCTTCACCTTGACGAGCAGTGCAGCCCTGTTGCCACTGGTAGGCTGCAGGTCTGCCTTTATGAGGTGGATTATCTCTGTGACCACGTCGTTTCGGAGGCACAGCCTTCTAACACACCGTGCCTTAGAGAGCTGCAGGTATGAGCGCTGTTCCCTGTAAACTTGTGGGGGGTAAGGCCTCCTCCCCATACGTCTGCGATCTCTTCAATTACGCTCAAAATGTTCATCAAAAAGCCTTCTTCCAGCTCGACACCGTATGAATATAGCAGCCAGCATTAATGACTGACATAGTATGGCCCCCATCTTTTAAAATGTCCTTAAATGTCCTTTAAAACAAACTATAAACTCACATAAAACTTCACAATAAAAAACACAACCTTCTTCTCCCAATCCTTTTATGCGCTGAACTTCTCCTCCATTTTAAAGATGGCGCCATTAACGCTGGGTGCTCCCTGGGTCCGACCTGCTGATGGGTTCCCAGGCAGACGCTAAATAGGGCAATATGCTCGAAAGTTCCGCCCGGGGTGCTAGCACAGCATTGTAAAATCTTGTGCACCTCATTTCTATTGTGTTCCGAACACAGATGAGACTGCACACAGGGAGGTTAAAGTAACAGTGACCTCAGTCTTTATTAAGATACTCCAGAGTGAGGAGCAGGCCGTAGGGGCCGGCTTATATACAGTGCACCCAAGAGATGCTGGGATCACTTGGGACTTCAGGGGATGCACTCCCTGGTGGCAGAACATGGGAGTGCATGCTTTACAGATACACAACATCACTCCCCCCCACCCCAAGTCAAAGTGAAAACTATTTACAAGGTGAGGCGGTCGGGAGCCTTTCTTTCCCTGGTGGACCGCCTCGGTACAAATGTCAGATCTGTTGTGTTGGCTGTGCCCTCGCTGGGCTGGCGTGTTGTTGGCCCTGCAGGGCTGCTGGGTGAGCCTGGCTTTGCTAGGCTGTTGGGCGTGATGGGTTCGATTTCCTGGTCCGGGGTGGTGTCATTGATCCTTTGGGTGTGTGTTGTGGGCTCGAAAAATGTGGTGTCTGCTGTGGGTTGTTCAGGGCAGTCTGTGAACCGCAGCCTCGTTTGGTCCAGGTGCTTTCTGCAAATTTGTCCATTGTCTAGTTTGACTACAAATACCCTACTCCCTTCTTCAGCTATCACCGTGCCAGTAATCCACTTGGGACCATGTCCATAGGTTAGCACATACTCAGGGTCATTCAGATCAATTTCCCGTGACACAGTCGCGCGACCTTCTTTTACATTTTGTTGCTGCCGCCTGCTCTCTACCTGATCATGCAGGTTGGGGTGAACCAGCGAGAGTCTGGTTTTAAGTGTCCTTTTCATGAGTAGCTCAGCCGGGGACACCCCTGTGAGTGAGTGGGGTCTCGTGCGGTAGCTGACCAGTATTCGGGACAGGCGGGTTTGGAGTGAGCCTTCTGTGACTCGTTTAAGGCTCTGTTTGATTGTTTGTACTGCCCACTCTGCCTGCTCATTGGAGGCTGGTTTAAACGGGGCCGAGGTGACATGTTTGATCCCATTGCAGGTCATGAATTCTTTAAATTCGGCACTGGTGAAACATGGCCCGTTGTCACTGACCAGTATGTCAGGCAGGCCGTGGATGGCAAACATGGTGGCGGTGGCGGTGCTTCCCGACATTATTTCACATTCAATCCATTTTGAAAAAACATCCACCACCACCAGGCACGTTTTACCGAGAAATGGGCCCGCATAGTCGACATGGATCCTCGACCATGGTCTGGAGGGCCAGGACCACAAACTTAGTGGTGCCTCTCTGGGCGCGTTGCTCAACTGAGCACACATCCTGCATTACCATACATAGGACTCTAAAGTCAGATTCGATACCGGGCCACCACATGTGGGATCTGGCTATCGCTTTCATCATTACTATACCCGGGTGTGTGCTGTGGAGATCCGAGATGAACATCTCCTTGCCCTTTTTGGGTAGCACTACGCGGTTACCCCACAACAGGCAGTCTGCTTGAATGGACAGCTCGTCCTTTCACCGCTGGAACAGCTTGATTAGCTCTTGCATTTCAACGGGGATGCTGGCCCAGCTCCCATGCAGTACACAGTTTTTTACTAGGGACAGCAGAGGATCTTGGCTGGTCCAATGTCCTAATCTGGCGGGCCGTGACAGGTGATTTATAATTTTCAAACGCCTCCATGACCATCAACAAGTCTGCGGGCTGCGCCACCATCAACAAGTTTGCAGGCTGCGCCATTTCCACCCCCGTGGTGGGCAATGGTAGCTGACTGAGAGCATCCGCACAGTTCTCGGTGCCTGGCCTGTGGCGGATGATATAGTTATATGCTGATGGCGTGAGTTTCCACCTTTGTATGCGGGCTGAGGCATTAGTATTTATCCCCTTGTTTTCAGCGAACAGGGATATGAGGGGCTTGTGATCAGTTTCCAGCTCAAATTTGAGGCAAAACAGGTACTGATGCATTTTCTTTACCCCGAACACACACGCTAATGCCTCTTTCTCAATCATGCTGTCGGCCCTCTCGGCCTTAGACAAGCTCCTGGAGACATAGGCGACAGGTTGCAACTTCCCCGCAACGTTAGCTTGTTGTAATACACACCCAACTCTGTACGACGACGCGTCACATGCTAGCACAAGTCTTTTACACGGGTTATACAATACAAGCAGCTTGATGAAGCATAACATTTTTCTGGCTTTCTCAAAAGCAGTTACTTGTTTTTTTCCCCATACCCAGTTCTCACCTTTGCACAATAACACATGTAGGGGTTCTAAGAGGGTGCTTAATCCCGGTAGGAAGTTACCAAAATAGTTGAGGAGTCCCAGGAATGACCGCAGCTCCATGACGTTCTGTGGCCTGGGCGCATTCCTCTGTCTTGGCGTCTGTGGGCCGAATGCCGTCCGCCGCGATCTTTCTCCCCAAAAACTCCACTTCTGTTGCCATGAAGACGCATTTCGACCTCTTCAGCTGCAGCCCTATGCGATCCAGTCACTGGAGGACCTCCTCCAGGTTTTTGTAGGTGCTCGACGGTGTCCAGACACGTGAGCAATATGTCGTCCTGAGAAACCACCGTGCGTGGTACCGACTTGAGTAGGCTCTCCATGTTTCTCTGGAAGATCACTGCAGCCGACCGAATTCCAAACGGGCATCTGTTGTAGATGAACAGTCCCTTGTGCATGTTGATGTAGGTGAGGCCCTTCGAAGACTCCTCCAGCTCCTGCGTTATGTAGGCTGAAGTCAGGTCGAGCTTGGTGAACGTCTTGCCTCCTGCCAGCGTCACAAATAGGTCGTCTGCTTTAGGTAGCGGGTATTGATCCTGTAGCAAGAAACGATTAATAGTTACTTTATAATCGCCGCAAATCCTGACCGTGCCATCACTTTTGAGTACTGGAACTCGGGCTGGCCCACTCGCTGAATTCCACTGGGGAGATGATGCCCTCGCATTGCAGCCTGTCCAGCTCGATTTCCACTCTCTCCATCATTATGTGAGGTACCGCTCGCGCCCTGTGGTGAATGGGTCATGCCTCTGGGACCAAGTGGATGCGCACCTTCGCCCAGGAAAAGTTTCCAATGCCTGGCTCAAAAAGGGAAGGAAATTTGTCAAGAACCTGGGTACATGAGGCCTCATCGACATGTGATAGCGCTCAGATGTCATCCCAGTTCCAGCGGATTTTGCCCAGCCAGCTCCTTCCAAGCAGTGTAGGGCCATCGCCCGGGACAATCCAGAGTGGCAGTTCATGCACCGTGCCCTCGTAGGTGACCTTGACCATGGCGCTGCCCAGGACAGTGATAAGCTCTTTGGTGTACGTTCTCAGTTTTGTGTGGATGGGGCTCAGGGCTGGTCTGAGTGCCTTGTTGCACCACAGTCTCTCAAACATCTTTTTACTCATGATGGATTGGCTAGCGTCAGTGTCCAGTTCATTGGATATGGGTAAGCCATTCAATTTTACATTTAGCATTATAGGTGGACATTTTATCGAAAATGTGTGCACCCCGTGGACTTCAGCATCTGCCTCCTCTCTCTGAGGCTTAAAATTGCTTTGATCCACCATGGACCGATCTTCCTCCGCCATGTGGTGGTTAACAGGTTTTGCAGAGCTTGCAGCTCGTCTGCAAGCTTATTGGAGGTGCCCCATTGTTCCACAGCTCTTGCAAACATACCCTTTGAAGCGGCATGAATAGGCTGAATGGAAGCTTCCACAACGCCAACAAGATGTGAATTGCCTTGCATTCAGCCTTTGTTGCGGACTCTGAGTCATCTGCGTCACCTGAGGCCTGCTGGCAGTTGCAGACTCGTGGTTTCTGCCCTGAACATTTCTGCTCGCAAACACAGTTCCACTTAATTTATGAACATTGCTAGCACTTGTGTGCTGAGAGATTTGTTTGGTGTTATCACTGCTGGACATAAATGCCTGTGCTATCGCAATGGCCTTACTGAGGGTCGGTGTCTCTACAGTCAAAAGTTTTCGTAGGATGGTCTCGTGGCCAATGCCCAGTACAAAATAGTCTCTGAGCATTTGCTCCAGGTCGCCATCAAACTCACATTGTCCTGCAAGTCGCCTTAGCTCGGCGACGTAGCTCACCACTTCCTGACCTTCAGATCGCTGGCACGTGTAGAACCGATACCTCGCCATCAGCACGCCCTCCCTCGGGTTAAGCTCCTCCCGAACCAGTGTACACAGCTCCTCATATGACTTATCTGTGGGTTTCACCGGAGCCAGAAGATTCTTCATGAGGCTGTAGGTCGGTGCCCCGCAGACCGTGAGGAGGACCGCTCTCCTTTTTGCAGCACTTCCTTCTCTGTCCAGCTCGTTGGCTACAAAGTACTGGTCTAGCCGTTCGACATAGGCTTCCCAGTCCTCACCCTCCGAGAACTTCTCCAGGATGCCCACAGTTTGCTGCATCTTTACGCTGGATTCGTATACTTGTCGCCAGTTATTGTGTTCCTAACACAGATGAGACTGCACACAGGGAGGTTAAAGTAACAGTGACCTCAGTCTTTATTAAGACACTCCAGAGTGAGGAACAGGCCTTAGGGGCCAGCTTATATACAGTGCTCCAAAGGGATGCTGGAATCCCTTGGGACTTCAGGGGATGCGCTCCCTGGTGGTGGAACATGGGAGTGCATGCTTTACAGATACACAACAGTTTCGCTAAAAAAAAAATCATTTTTGCGCCCCGTCCAGGCGCTAAACGGGGTGCAAATGAGCCAAAAATCCAGTCGCTTGAACCAAAAGTTCAGTGATGTAGGAATGGGCCACTTGATATCAGTGTCCCTGTCAATTGTATCTTGAGGCAATAAACAGCCCCATATTCCCCTAATGTGACCACTTACGGCGACTCATAGACAGCTTACTTGCAGTGTTTTTGGAGAAGATGTCAATAATCAGTGCTTCAGGGTACTTACAGAGCTTGATTTCAATATAATTTAGTTGGATGCCTTGGCAACTCTGAAATTAAGCAAAATAAGGTATATTTATTTATTTGTACTATTAAGTAGAAAAGCCTTGGGGGTTGTGGGGAATTTCTTATTTTATCTGAAATGAACTTGACAATATCTGATGTGACAGTAAGTGGACAGAACTATGCAATAATGTGGAACTTGGATCAAAAATGTTGTACAATGTTTCAACTGGCATTGGGTTGAAAGCCAATTTGAATTGCAGTACAAAAGGCAAAATACTGCGGATGCTGGAAATCTGAAATATAAATAGAAAATGCTGGAAATACTCAGCAGGTCAGGTAGCATCTGTGGAGAGAGAAACAGAGTTCATGTTTCAGGTCAGTGACACAAATATCTTTATCTACAAGTATCTTCCTGAAAGAAAAGACATGGACCTAGAAATTCAATAAGGCCCGAAAATGGGCAATGGCACCTCGGGACGACATTTTCTCGTGCCTGTTTAGAAAGTAGAGGCAGCACTTTATTTTGGTGCTGCCTGCTGATTTCAATGATTTTAGCGCGCAGCCCTGCGATAACTGCGTTGCTTCAGGCTGTGTGTTCAGCAGGAGGTCCAATGTTGCATTGCTGTAACATCTCTGGAGCGAGACTGCATTCTCTTAAAGCAAGGCTGTTATTTTTGAAAGCAGTCTTGAGCCCTTAAAAGTGAACTACCTTTTGAATTTTCTTTTAATAATTCAAAAATAGGCCATCTCCAGCTCTTAAAACTCAACTGCCTTCTGAAAAAAAACATTAAAAATCATTCCAAACTAGGCAGTCTTTAGTTCTTAAAGCTGAACTGCCTTCTGCACATAAAAAATGGTAAACGTGCTTCAGCACTAACACAAATGCCTCATCCTCATCATAGGCAGTCCCTTGAAGCGAGGATGACTTGCTTCCACGCCAAAAAGGGATGAGTTCACAGGTGTTTCAATGAAGGACCTAATATTCCAGATTCCGAACTACATTGTGAAGGGTGAAAGATGCTTGTGCTTGGATTTTTTTAACATGTGGTGGCCGTTGCACACCAGACACCACACGGGCTTGACAGAGCTAGGTCTTGGTCCAGTGGCAAGGATTACCCAAGACTAACTGGAGACCAGCTCTGCTGCTCAGACCGAGCGCACACACATATCGCAGTGTGTGCTGGCCTGTGCTGCCCCTGGGCCCTTGCCTCTTCTGGGCCCCAGATTTACACCTCCCCTGGGCCCCAGTCACTTCCATCTACAAACTCTTGCCGTTCCTTCGCCCCTCCTACTGTGCCTGCCCGCACTACAATCAGCGACCTGGTTTTGTAGCCATCGCCCTCCTGCAGCAGCACGCGCTGCTCCCTGCAGTGGTATGCCGGCATGCTCCCTCCAATGGCCCCGGCCCGCTGATGGTCTTGCAGGCCGGGATCATGCCGAAATGGTTCAACAGGTGAGGGAAAGGGTACCCAGGGTTTCTCCAGTGCCCAAAGAAGTTTCATGATCTCAGACGAGTGTTCAAGGTCAGTGAATGCATCTACAAAAGCCGTCTCTTACCAATTGCGCCACGAGCCTTACACACTGCTCAATGCACCCCCCACCCCACAATTACTCACCAACTAACAATCTCTACCAAATACGAAGCACACTTCACATTCCGAGCTTCGCCTTGGAGGAGACAGTGCAGGCCATTCTTGGCAGGGGCACGGCTGAGCTTTTGGCCAGCGACAGAGCAGAAAGAATACACGATGCCGGTATACCCTCATATGTTTATACTCCTTCTCACATTCCACTTCCCCCTCATCCCACAATCTCTTTGTTATGTAATGATGTGTGTATCGTCCCAGTACTTTAAATGTATCGTAAGTACTATGCCACACCACAGAGGGCGCTGCGGTGGGAAACCCTGGTAGTACCTGTAACAAGGGCTATACAAGGCTGTCCACCACACCTGGGAGGCACTCTGGAGCTGAACAATAAAGGACGAAGGTCACAGCAGTTAGACTTACACCAGACCGTGTGGAGTCAGTGATTTGTGTGCTACATACACCACATTGGCAACGAGGAAGCGGACGAACTCCACGCAACCATGGCTACTCTGGGCTCGCTAAAGGATTTTACCGTGGGCAATGATTGGGAGGCCTTTACGGAAAGGCTCGAGTACTACTTCACAGCAAATGACCTGACGGAGGACACGGACGCAATGAGAGATAAGCGTAAGGCGATATTGCTCTCCAGTTGTGGGGATGAGGTTTACTGTCTCGTCAGGAATTTGCTGGCACCCGGGATCGCCAGGGACAAGTCATACGAGGAGCTGACTGAACTTATTCATGACCAGTTGAAACCGAAGGAGAGCATCCTCACGGCCAGATACAAATGTTACCATCACTGCAGACCTGAGGGCCAGGATGTCACCAAATATGCTGCGGACCTCAGGAGACTCGCGGCGCCGTGTGATTTTGGGGCACACCTTGACGAGGCTTTGCGGGACGTTTTCGTTATGGGGATTGGCCACGAGGGCCTCCTTCACAAGCTGCTGGCCACGGAACCCACAGTCACTCTGACAAAGGCCATCGCCATCAGCCGGGCATATATGACCTTGATTTGCAGCACCAAGCAAATGATCCACACAGTCTCGAACCCGGCAGGCACTTTCCACAGGATAGCGCCCACCATGGACAAAACTGCAGAACGTGGCTCTGCCCGGGGCAGAGAGCACGGACCTCGGGATCCTGGAGCTCAGAGTCCGCCGAGGGGGGCCAATCAAGCAGCACCATGCTGGCGCTGTGGAGGAAGCCATGGGGCTCACCGGTGCAGGTTTGCGGAGTACACGTGCAATACCTGCCATGTTAAAGGCCACCTTCAGCGTATGTGTAAAAGAAATCGGACTCACCATGTGGCTGAGGAGATGGGGGATGATCCACTGTTCAGCGAGGAGCAGGTAGAAGAAGATGAGGTGTTGGGACTGTATACGTGCACTGACGATTCGCCCCCAGTGATAAGTGAAGTAAAAATCAACAGAGTCCCAGTGAGTATGAAAGTGGACACGGGCTCGGGTCCGTCGTTGATGAGTCGGAGAACTTTTGATAAACTGTGGATTAACCCAGCTGCACGACCCAAGCTGGTCCCGGTCACGGCGAAGCTGCGTACTTACACCAGGGAACTGATACCTGTTCTTGGCAGAGCGATGGTGCAGGTGTCCCACGGGGACGAGACGCACGCTTTACCTTTGTGGGTCGTTGCAGGCGATGGGCCGACACTCCTCGGCCGGAGGTGGATGGAGACGGTCCGTGGGAGCTGGGAAGACTTCATTCCTCCACAGGCTGCTGCTCCCCGGGGTGCTGCCATGCCCCGGGTCCCCAGAGAGCAGCGCAGACCGAGCTGGAGCTGCAGCCTCAATCCACCCACAGGCAAGTCCCAGGCCCGGGTCTCACACAGAGACCCTGCAGCCTCAATCCCCACAGGCAAGCAGCCCTGCACAGAGGGGCCCAAGGGGGGGGTGGGGGTTGAGCCGGCGGGGCGCTGTGGGAGGGAGGGGTGCTGAGGGCATTCGGAGCGGCGGAGAAAAAGATGGCGACGGCATCATGTCGGAGCTGCAGAGCATCAAAGATGGCGGCACCCAAGGAGAAGCCTCGTGGAATCCTCCTGCATCAAAGATGGCGCCTTAAAGAGGAAATGCACCCGGGAGTCTTAAAAGGGCCTTACAAAGAGGTGGTCCCCACAAAGGACTTCTGTTTGGCAGATTGAGTCTAAAATGAGCTATGTTAATGTGAGATAGTGAATTTATAATAAGAATTACTTTTTTTATGCTGAATGGCCACTGTATTTGTGTAAAATAATGGATGAAGTACAATTAATGATAACGGTCAACAAGGAAATCAAGAGTCCGTTACCAGTCAATAACCAGTTAATGTACCAGATAATATGTACCATACTAACGCACTGTCTATGCCAACCTGCCTTCCGTTGGACAAGTGTGATGTTATGTAATGATGTGTGTATCGTTGTCCTGCGTCCAGGTGGGGGGGGAAGGTGATGTTATGTAATGATGTGTGTATCGTCCGAGTACCTTAAATGTATCGTAAGTACTATGCCACACCACAGAGGGCGCTGCGGTGGGAAACCCTGGTAGTACCTGTAACAAGGGCTATATAAGGCTGTCCACCACACCTGGGAGGCACTCTAGAGCTGAACAATAAAGGACGAAGGTCACAGCAGTTAGACTTACACCAGACCGTGTGGAGTCAGTGATTTGTGTGCTACGTACACCACACTCTTCTGATTTACAAGCTGCACATGGTGTAAGCATGCACTCCTTGCTTTCCCGACCTCCACTCACCACAACCCTACCCTTGTACCTTCCTTATTTCAGACACCCAAGTAATCCAGCCTGCCCAGCCAGTGGGCCAACATCAAGAGGGAGAGGAGAATGAAGAAGAAGAAGAAGAAACACCGTCACTCGTTTTGAGACTCCCAGCCACCAGCTCCACGAGGTCGTCCAGCAAGACTATCCGTGTCCCCCACTGAATGTCAGCAGCCTTCCACCAGACATGCTGCAGTCACTCGGGTAGCACTGCATGACATCAGTAGGATAGGCAAAGGCACACGTAAGACAGTCACTAAAGGAATACATAAGGTTGATTGTTTTCATGTAATATTGGATGCATATATGGATAAAGTTGGATTGGAAAGTTTGCTTCGTGGTGATTTTAATTTCAGCATTGTGGCCAAGAAGATGCTGTGATGGTAGTAACAGAGGGAAAGAAAGGTGTGGGACTAATGTTGAAAGGGGCTGTCTGGGTTGCCATCTTCCTTCTGCTTTCTCCTCTTATGCTTCTTCCTGTTCTGCTTCTGTTTCTTCCTCTTCCCTCTGTGTCATAGAAACATAGAAAATAGGTGCAGGAGTAGGCCATTTGGCCCTTCTAGCCTGCACCGCCATTCAATGAGTTCATGGCTGAACATGCAGCTTCAGTACCCCATTCCTGCTTTCTCACCATACCCCTTGATCCCCCTAGTAGTAAGGACTTCATCTAACTCCTTTTTGAATATATTTAGTGAATTGGCCTCAACTACTTTCTGTGGTAGAGAATTCCACAGGTTCACCACTCTCTGGGTGAAGAAATTCCTCCTCATCTCGGTCCTAAATGGCTTACCCCTTATCCTTAGACTGTGTCCCCTGGTTCTGGACTTCCCCAACATTGGGAACATTCTTCCTGCATCTAACCTGTCTAACCCCGTCAGAATTTTAAAGGTTTCTATGAGGTCCCCTCTCATTCTTCTGAACTCCAGTGAATACAAGCCCAGTTGATCCAGTCTTTCTTGATAGGTCAGTCCCGCCATCCCGGGAATCAGTCTGTTGAACCTTCGCTGCACTCCCTCAATAGCAAGAATGTCCTTCCTCAGGTTAGGAGACCAAAACTGTACACAATACTCCAGATGTGGCCTCACCAAGGCCCTGTACAACTGTAGCAACACCTCCCTGCCCCTGTACTCAAATCCCCTCGCTATGAAGGCCAACCTGCCATTTGCTTTCTTAACCGCCTGCTGTACCTGCATGCCAACCTTTAATGACTGATGTACCATGACACCCAGGTCTCTTTGCACCTCCCCTTTTCCTATTCTGTCACCATTCAGATAATAGTCTGTCTCTCTGTTTTTACCACCAAAGTGGATAACCTCACATTTATCCACATTATACTTCATCTGCCATGCATTTGCCCACTCACCTAACCTATCCAAGTCGCTCTGCAGCCTCATAGCATCCTCCTCGCAGCTCACACTGCCACCCAACTTAGTGTCATCCGCAAATTTGGAGATACTACATTTAATCCCCTCGTCTAAATCATTAATGTACAGCGTAAACAGCTGGGGCCCCAGCACAGAACCTTGCGGTACCCCACTAGTCACTGCCTGCCATTCTGAAAAGTCCCCATTTACTCCTACTCTTTGCTTCCTGTCTGACAACCAGTTCTCAATCCATGTCAGCACACTACCCACAATCCCATGTGCTTTAACTGTGCACATTAATCTCTTGTGTGGGACCTTGTCGAAAGCCTTCTGAAAGTCCAAATATACCACGTCAACTGGTTCTCCCTTGTCCACTCGACTGGAAACATCCTCAAAAAATTCCAGAAAATTTGTCAAGCATGATTTCCCTTTCACAAATCCATGCTGACTTGCACCTATCATATCACCTCTTTCCAAATGCACTGCTATAACATCCTTAATAATTGATTCCATCATTTTACCCACTACCGATGTCAGGCTGACCGGTCTATAATTCCCTGTTATCTCTCTCCCTCCTTTTTTAAAAAGTGGGGTTACATTGGCTACCCTCCACTCCATAGGAACTGATCCAGAGTCAATGGAATGTTGGAAAATGACTGTCAATGCAACTAGAGCCCCCAGGACTGTGAGAAAGTCATCTTTTCAGTGGCCTTCCTTTTTCATTCAAAGCCTTGCAAACATCCAGTAGCACTCACTGCTCTCCCTGCACACTTTAACATCTTTTTAAATGTATTGTACCAAGCCACTAGTCCAATAAAATCTTAAAAATGTGCTCCAACCGGTGAAATATAAACTTACCTGCAAGATATTTGTGTTCCTTTAAGAAGCGCTAACAGCATCTCTGTACAACTGCTGCTCGCACGTTCTTCCGTGCGTGGTTAGGAGCGAGTGGTATGGAGTGCGGCGACATCCAAAATTGCATCAATTAAGCAGTTGCACGCCGACTGACGTCACGCTCTGCACACTTACATTGGCGAGGCGAGCGCAGGCAACGGCAGAGCTGCCAACCTCTCCAAAATGGCGGCCGCTGTGTCCCACGCTGGAATTGGGCGGAAGCAAGGCAGTCGCCATTATTTCAAGAAAAGCGGCATGAACGGCCAGCGCTACAACATTAAATTTCACGGCCATGGCCATTTAAAGTGATTGTGTTTCTGTTTTTAACTCTATCAGGTGGTAATTAATTTTGCAATTGAGGCCACCATCTTCAACGTATGTTCAAAGGTAGCTCCTGAAACATGCCTTCACCCAGCCTTGGCTTCATCATCCTTCCTCACTGTCAATGCTTACCACTGTCTGTAAAGTAATGGCCCTGAAATTCTGGTCAGAGGCTTCCTTTGGATGAACGCCTCCAACCTGAAATTTTTCTACATGGTCCCGGAGGCGCTTTCGATTCCGGTCGGAAGCTGAGATTAGATGCATAGGGCATGGGAAGAGGACTTCCTCGCATGCTCGCAAAAACTGGAGTCACGTGGCCCTGGACCACCAATCACGGTGCAGTATTCTCATTGATAGCAATGGAAGCTCCATTTCTCTGACTTCCCATTACTATCAATGAGAATAACTCCCTAAAACACCTAAACACAACATAATAAAGTAAAAAGCACCTCATATATTTAAAATTAATTGAAATTAAAGTTAATTAAATATTTTAGAAAAAAAATATTTTGGGGATTTTTTTTTTAGGGTTTAAAATAAACTTACCTTAATCGACAGGGTTTTTACTCTAAAAATGTATATTTAAATTTAATTTTTATGTGTTTTAAAACTCTTATGCTGGTAAAAGTAGGCTATGCGCCTGCTTTTACCAGGCATAAAAGTTTCCAGGACATTCGCTGTGCACGAGATGGGCAAATAGCCCAATCTCTCCCGCCCGAATATCCTTTCTGCAGGGATGCGCGCCGAAAACCGGCTTTTGCGAGGCCTTTCCGGGTCCGTACGGACCCACCAAGGCCGGGATTTTACGGCCAATGTAGTGGGTGAGGGGTGTGAGTATGTGTGCTGTTTTTTGTACCCGAGCCTCAGAAACACAATGAAGATGGGAGTCATGAATGGAGGTTAACCATCTCACTTTTTTTTAAAGTTCAGCAGAGTGTTCATGATGGGCAGTTCATTCCTGTTCAGGACTTTGGCCTACTCATAGCTCCCCAGTACAATGACAATGTCCCTTTAAGTATGGTACAGTGGTGCAGAAGAATTAGCTAATGCTTTATGAAAAAGAAAACTTGATCTCTGCCTTCAGCCTACAAATAACAGCCATTCGTTTGTTAATTGGTCTTTCATTTTTCTCTTCCTTGAACTAATAATGAAATATCAATCATCACCATTTTATCTGAATGACAATTAATGTTACTCCACTTCCTACCTGAGTTGGTTCACCACACACGTGCACTACAATTGATAGCAGGTCCTTTTCACCGATGGCAGACCTGTCAAGTATCACTTATCTCCAGTGACAGTTGTAGTATTATTCAGGTTATAGGGCTAAGCTAATATATTATCCATGGTCAGGGGCCCCAGACAGTGGCAAGGCTGCCTTCTCCAGAAAGAAGTGAGATGTAGCAGAGAGCGCAGGGAACTGCAAGTGTGTGCAGTGGAATAACCTTGCTTTTACTAAAATTCACTTGCATGGTACTCAATGGCCTAGAAGTTGGATTGTGCCGCAAGGCCCGCTGGTTTGGACACATGTAGACCTGGTTTTATGAACAGAGCCGGCGCAATGCCAGCTGCATTCAGAGCAAACCAATTTGGTAAAGGGGCCATCAAACAGGCATTGGGCCCATTATTTACATATATACAGGGAGGGCCGAATGCCTGTTTCAGTTTGCGGACTTTGGACGCCTCTTTTGATGCCTATACCATCATCATCATCATAGGCAGTCCCTCGGAATCGAGGAAGGCTTGCTTCCACTCTTAATATGAATTCTTAGGTGGCTGTACCATTATGGCTGACGACACACTTTCAGCACAGAATGCACATGCGCACACCATCCACCATATTGGATGCATGTAAAAGGCACACGTCAACAAATATCTAGAGCCATGTGTTTCATTCTGATTTAAAAAGAACCCACAAAAATCATTGTAGTTATATAAAATAGTAAGAACAAAATAGTGGGAGGCACAGAACAAATTGGATCATAAGCTGGAGTACAGTAGCCATTAAATAACAGTAACAGAAAGCCACATAGCAGAAAATGTGGCAACATTTCAATGAATGCCCCGCAGAGAAAGAATGGACTAAGCTTCCGAGTGGTACAGAAAAACAGCTGGTTTCATGTAAAAAACAATTCATAGGCAATTCATATCTTCCCATTGATATAAGTGATGGGAGGAGGAGCAGAAGATTATTTTCTGTTCATCGAAGCTGGCACACAGAGAGGGAGCTATAAGGTGGTTGTGAAAAGATTTCAGAGGCACATTGTGCTTTGTTGAAATGTAATTTTCAAAAGAGCCAAATTCTGCCAAAGAAAACAAAAATGAGGCACCTGTAGCCTGTTTCATCACAGCCTATACTGGATTAGCAGAGCACTGCAAGTATGGCATGCTACACGATGAAATGATTTGTGAGCGCATCCTAGTTGGCCTGAGAGATGAAAGACTGTTCGAAAGCTCATCCCTGACTTTACAGTTGAGAACCAGTACAGCAAGCAAGGCAGAGCAGAGGTATTCGAAATAACAGGGGCTAGTTAAAGATCAGCCAGATGGGAAAGCAAATCTGGATCAGTTTAAGGCATGTTGTAAAAGTTTAGCAGCCTACAAAAGCATCTCGACAAAGTAAAAGAAAGAAAGACTTGCATTTATATAGTGCCTTTCACAACCACCGGATGTCTCAAAGCACTTTACAGCCAATGAAGTACTTTTGGAGTGTAGTCATTGTTGTAATGTGGAAAACGTGGCAGCCAATTTGCACACAGCGAGCTCCCACAAACAGCAATGTGATAATGACCAGATAATCTGTTTTTGTTATGTTGATTGAGGGATAAATATTGGACACCGGGGATTACTCCCCTGCTCTTCTTCGAAATAGTGCCATGGGATGTTTTACGTTCACCTGAGAGAGCAGACGGGGCTTAGGTTTAATGTCTCATCCGAAAGATGGCATCTCCGACAGTGCAGCATTCCCTCAGCACTGCACTGGAGGGTCAGCCTAGATTTTTGTGCTCAAGTTCCTGATCTGGGACTGAAACCTCTGAAACTAAGCCACATGTACAGAGGGAAGTCCATTGATAAACCGGAAACCCGTGACAGGTGTGGATGTTTACCAACCACACCCTAGAGACATGTATCCTGCAATAGTATGAAGTGATGTACGTGTGAGAAGAAGGGCCATTTCCAGGCAATATTTCAGAAACAAAAAACATCATTGTCATTTGAATGAGTGACCAATGACATGTGTTTCTGGGTGAAATATAACAAAAAGATGGAAACTTCTGGATGGTAAGTTTCCTCCTTAATAACGTCCAAATCGTAAACACAATGGATGCAGAAACAGACAAGACAATTGTTTTCAGACTCTCAGTAATTGAAAAAATTAGCACGCACCACAGGAACTAACCAAAAGCCTGCATGGACCACACTGCAATTCCTAGCATGTGCATGGCAAGTTCATGGGATGCCATCTCAAAAGAAGAAAGTAGTAGAAGGAGAAAACATGTACTAGACCTGAGGCAAGTGCTATGATGGCACCCAGCAATTCAAGTCATCACATTACTATCCAAAGTAAAGGCAGTAGAAATGGTGAAATTGAGTATAACGTGAACTATGCCAAACTTTTCAAAGGTCTGGGCAAGCTCTCGGGAAAGTAGATGCAAAGATCAAACTGAAACCCAATGCAAAGTATTTCCGTAGATCTGTTCCCAGCATATATCCATTCCAGTTTTACTGAGGATAAAACAGGAAATTACCAGGATGGAATAGCAAGAACTCATTCCTTGGGTAGAATGGCCCACAGACTGGTGTATCGTGGTCTCAAAACTAAATGGCACGGTATAAATCAGCATGGATTTGACTAAGCTAAATAAAAGCATATGCTGCATGAACACATAGTATTGTTAGTAGACCAGAGTTTAGCCCTGCTGGGAAAAGCAAATGTATTCTTCAAACTGAATTTTACAAAGAACACCAAATCTCTCGAGTGTCTGCTCTAAATGAGCCATCACACATTTAAAAGACAGGAAGCCTATCATCGTGCTGCTGTCTGGAAAAGTCCCATGTATCAGAAATTGCATTGGGAGAAATGCTTCAAAGATAAACTAAAAGTCCCAGTAATCACATGTACACGCAGGGGAAGGTTTGACCAGGGTCCTGCTCCCACCCGAATCCATTGGTCACTTTGGACCAGCTCTGCCTTTTATATTAGATGTCTTGGACTGTCAGTCTGCAACATTACCTGACTTCCAGTGTTTTGGGGCAGTGGAAGAATGGAGTGGAATAACAGGAGCATGGAGAATGAATAGAGAGGAGATTGGAGCAGGCAGAACAGGGAGAGAAGAAGACAAGTCAGCACTAACACAAACTGCACTGGGTTCAAAGTGTAATTCTAATCTTCAATGTTCATTAGTCTTTGATTCAGTTTTGCATATACACAACCTGATAGTTAAAAGAGTAACAGACTTCACCATTCCAAAATAATTTTTGTTGATTTTATAAAATGCTGAATCAGAATGAGCAATTTTCCTCATTTCCAGTCATTTCAATGTGGGGTTGTGGTTATAATATAATTAAATATTTTTTTAACTTACTCCCGGGATGTGGGCGTCGCTAGAAAGGCCCGTTTATTGTCCGTCCCTTGAGAAGGTGGTCGTGAGGCTTCTTCTTGAACCACTGTAGTTCATGTGGTGAAGGTGCTCCCAGGGTGTTGTTAGGTAGGGAGTTCTACTATTTTGATCCAGTGACCATGAAGGGAGAGAAAAGCAGAAGGGAAGGAAACAAAGGCTATAAATAATGAAGGATAGTGAATGAGATAAGACCATGGAAGGTGGATTACAAACAATGGGAGAAAAGGCAAGGTGAAAGAAAAATAGAAAATGCTGGCAATACACAGAAAGCTAGCATGCAGGTACAGCAAGCAATAAGAAAGACAAATGGCATGTTGTCCTTTATTGCAAAGGGGTTGGAATATGAGTAAGAAAGTCTTGCTACAATTGTACAGGGCCTTGGTGAGACCACACCCAGAGTACTGTGCACAGTTTTGGTCTCCTTATCTAAGGAAGGACATACTTGCCTTGGAGGTGGTGCAACAAAGGTTTACTAGATTGATCCCTGGGATGAGAGGGCTGTCTTATGAAGAGAGATTGTGTAGAATGGGCCTATACTCTCTGGAGTTTAGAAGAATGAGAGTTGATCTCATTGAAACATACAAGATTCTGAAGGGGATTGACAGGGTAGACGCTGAGAGGTTACTTCCCCTAGCTGGAGTGTCTAGACCTAGGGGGCACAATCTCAGGATTTAAGACAGAGATGAGGAGGAATTTCTTCACTCAGAGAGTACTGAATCTTTGGAATTCTCTTCCCCAGAGGGCTGTGGGTACCGAGTCCCTGAATATATTCGAGGTTGAGAAAGATACATTTTTGGCGTCTAGAGGAATCAAGGGATTCCAACAGTCTATCGACTCTGGATTGGTTCCTATGGACTGGAGGGTAGCTAATGTAACACCACTTTTTAAGAAAGGAGGGAGAGAGAAAACGAGTAATTATAGACTGGTTAGCCTGACATCAGTAGTGGGGAAAATGTTGGAATCAATTATTAAAGATGAAATAGCAGTACATTTGGAAAGCAGTGACGGGATCGGTCCAAGTTAGCATGGATTTATGAAAGGGAAATCATGCTTGACAAATCTTCTGGAATTTTTTGAGGATGTAACTGGTAGAGTAGACAATGGAAAACCAGTGGATGTGGTATATTTGGACTTTCAA
Organism: Pristiophorus japonicus; assembly: GCF_044704955.1. NCBI lineage: Eukaryota > Metazoa > Chordata > Chondrichthyes > Pristiophoridae > Pristiophorus > Pristiophorus japonicus. The sequence goes on from NC_091989.1 coordinate 127,942,850, forward strand.
AAGGCTTTTGACAAGGTCCCACGCAAGAGATTGGTATGCAAAATTAAAGCATATGGTATTGGGGATAATGTACTGATGTGGATAGAGAACTGGTTGGCAGACAGGAAGCAGAGAGTCGGGATAAATGGGTCCTTTTCAGAATGGCAGGCAGTGACTAGTGGGGTGCCGCAGGGTTCAGTGCTGGGAGCCCATTAATGACTTGGATGAGGGAATTGAGTGTAATATCTCCAAGTTTGCAGATGACACTAAGCTGGGTGGCGGTGTGAGCTGTGAGGAGGACGCCATAAGGCTGCAGGGTGACTTGGACAGGTTAGGTGAGTGGGCAAACGCGTGGCAGATGCAGTATAATGTGGATAAATGTGAGGTTATCTACTTTGATGGCAAAAACACAAAGGCAGAATATTATCTGAATGGTGGCAGATTAGGAAAAGGGGAGGTGCAATGAGACCTGGGTGTCATGGTACATCAGTCATTGAAAGTTAGCATACAGGTACAACAGGCGGTGAAGAAGGCAAATGGTATGTTGGCCTTCAGAGCTAGGGGATTTGAGTATAGGAGCAGGGAGGTCTTTCTGCAGTTGTACAGGGCCTTAGTGAGGCCTCACCTGGAATATTGTGTTCAGTTTTGGTCTCCTAATCTGAGGAAGGACGTTCTTGCTATTGAGGGAGTGCAGCGGAGGTTCACCAGACTGATTCCCGGGATGGCAGGACTGAACATAAGAACATAAGAACATAAGAATTAGGAACAGGAGTAGGCCATCTAGCCCCTCGTGCCTGCTCCGCCATTCAATAAGATCATGGCTGATCTGGCCGTGGACTCAGCTCCACTTACCTACCCTCTCCCCGTAACCCTTAATTACCTTGTTGGTTAAAAATCTATCTATCTGTGACTTGAATACATTCAATGAGCTAGCCTCAACTGCTTCCTTGGCTAGAGAATTCCACAGATTCACAACCCTCTGGGAGAAGAAATTCCTTCTCAACTCGGTTTTAAATTGGCTCCCCCGTATTTTTAGGCTGTGCCCCCTAGTTCTAGTCTCCCCGACCAGTGGAAACAACGTCTCCGCCTCTATCTTGTCTATCTCCTTCATTATTTTAAATGTTTCTATAAGATCACCCCTCATCCTTCTGAACTCCAACGAGTAAAGACCCAGTCTACTCAATCTATCATCATAAGGTAACCCCCTCATCTCCGAAATCAACGTAGTAAATCGTCTCTGTACCCACTCCAAAGCCAGTATATCCTTCCTTAACTAAGGTGACCAAAACTGCACGCAGTACTCCAGGTGCGGCCTTACCAATACCCTATACAGTTGCAGCAGGACCTCCCTGCTTTTGTACTCCATCCCTCTCGCAATGAAGGCCAACATGCCATTCGCCTTCCTGATTACCTGCTGCACCTGCAAACTAACTTTTTGGGATTCATGCACAAGGACCCCCAGGTCCCTCTGCACCTCAGCATGTTGTAATTTCTCCCCATTCAAATAATATTCCCTTTTACTGTTTTTTTTCCCAAGGTGGATGACCTCACACTTTCAGACATTGTATTCCATCTGCCAAACCTTAGCCCATTCGCTTAACCTATCTAAATCTCTTTGCAGCTTCTCTGTGTCCTCTACACAACCCGCTTTCCCACTAATCTTTGTGTCATCTGCAAATTTTGTTACACTACACTCTGTCCCCTCTTCCAGGTCATCTATGTATATTGTAAACAGTTGTGGTCCCAGCACCAATCCCCGTGGCACACCACGAACCACCGATTTCCAACCCGAAAAGGACCCATTTATCCCGACTCTCTGCTTTCTGTTCGCCAGCCAATTCTCTATCCATGCTAATACATTTCCTCTGACTCTGCGTACCTCTATCTTCTGCAGTAACCTTTTGTGTGGCACCTTATCGAATGCCTTTTGGAAATCTAAATACACCACATCCATCGGTACACCTCTATCCACCATGCTCATTATATCCTCAAAGAATTCCAGTAAATTAGTTAAACATGATTTCCCCTTCATGAATCCATGCTGCGTCTGCGGAGTGACATATGAGGAGTGACTGGATCGACTGGGCCTGTATTCACTGGAGTTTAGAAGGATGAGGGAGGATCTCATAGAACCATATAAAATTCTGACGGGACTGAACAAGTTAGATGCAGGAAGAATGCTCCCAATGTTGGGGAAGTCCAGAACCAGGGGACATAGTCTAAGGATAAGGGGTAAGCCATTTAGGACTGAGATGAGAAGAAACTTCTTCACTCAGAGAGTTGCTAACCTGTGGAATTCCCTACCGCAGAGAGTTGTTGATGCCAGTTCATTGGATATATTCAAGAGGGAGTTAGATATGGCCCTTACAGCTAAAGGGATGAAGGGGTATGGAGTGAAAGCAGGAAAGGGGTACTGAGGTGAAAGATCAGCCATGATCTTATTGAATGGTGGTGCAGGCTCGAAAGGCCGAATTTTCTATGTTTCTATGTTTCTATATGGCGATTAGGTGGGAAAGTAGAGTTGAGGTCGAAGATCAACCATGATCTTATTGAAAGGCGGAGCAGGCTCGAGGGGCCGTGTGGCCTATTCCTGCTCCTATTGCTTATGTTCTTATGTTCTTACACAACAGCTCCATCAGCATCAATTAAAAATAAAGCTTGGTCACGTTTTGGGTGTATACCCTTCTTCAGAGAAAGAAAGTTTGTGTCCTACAGTGTATCCCCGATTTTAAGGAGTTATGACCACATTGTAGAATCAGGAAGTTAAGAAAGAAAAACTGCTTTCGGAAATGTCAATCCTGCTAATAATACACTTAGTGTTCGACACTTCCAGAGACAATCACTTAGGATTTCCTCAGCAGTGGAATATTTTCAGAGACACATGTCAGTTAGAAGAATTGCAAGGTGTTGCATACCAATTGGATGATATCATGGTATTATGGGAAGACCCAAGCAGAATGTGATCACTGACTCAAGTGGGCAGTTCCAAGATGAAGAAGCTATACTGACTGACAAGTGTGAATTTCCAAAGACCAATGTGAAATTCTTAGGATATGGGATGAACTCATTTGGAGTTAAAGCAGATCCTGAGAAGATACAAGCAATTACTAACATGCCTCATCAATGAATGTCTCTGAGGTTTGAGGATTATTAGGTATGGTGAACAAATAGGAACATTTATACCTTATCCAACAAAAAAAGTGTAAAAACAATGCATGGAACAGTAGTACTCCACTGGAAGCACTTCTGATAACAATTGAGTTGATTGATTCATCTAGCAGTGTCTGACCCTAAAAGGGATGCCTGAATGTAAGCACGTGCTTTATCATATGGGTTCCAATGTTGCATTGTTGCAGAAATCGCAGGAAGGACATTGGCAACCAGTGGATTACGACCGATGAGCATCATGGAGCAAAAAATACATGAACAAATTAAAAAATATCAGCAGGTGAAAAATTCGGCAACTATCTACCTGAGAAGATTTTCTGCATTGAGACTGATCATGAGCCACTCACGGTATGACTGGAATCTAAAAATGTGGATGAATTGTCACCATGAATGTAGAGATTCTATTTATGCCAAATGAAGTTATCCTATTTGATTTGTGACAGCAACTGATTCTCAATTAAACTCCAGTATCAGGAGTGACTAGGACAGTTCAAGGCTCTCAGAAAGATGTAACTTTGATAGTCCAGAACCTTACCAGCATAGGCAAATCACCTATATGAAACAAAGGTCTAGCTACAAGATTACAAGTGCATAATCTGATTATGGAAAGATGGCTAGAAAAGAATAAACAAGATGGGAGATTGAAACCATGCTGCCCTGTCAAAAGTGAATGGTTGATGCAGGATGGATTGCTTTTGCAAGGCATCCATATAGTGACTCCCAAATAAATACAATATAAAATATTAAGGCTTCAAGAAATATCAAGAGAATCCCAATAGACCATATGGTGACCAGGTGTCAGTAAACAACTTTGAATCCTGTTGTGCACAAGACCATCTACTTTACCTAAGCAACCCTTGCAGAAGTTCTTCCAGTTGTAGACATTTCTTTTGTTTCATAGGGGTAGCACAACTAACTCACACCATGTCACAAAATATCATGTAACACTTGAAATGATACTGATACATCACAGAACACCAAGGCATGCAATATCAGATAACAGATCAGAATTTTCGGCTTTAATCTTTCATATATTTGTAAAATAACGTACACTTGTTCACATTATGAGCAATATCAAGTATTTACAAAGTAATGGTGGGAGGAGCAGTGGGATATAAAAAAGCTGCACATGAAGTCCAAAAATCTTTAATTAGGTCTTCAAACATACTGTAATATCCTCCAATGAATGGATACAGCTTTGCAGAACTGTTAATAGACAGATAGTTAAGTGTCAGTCAGACATAGGCAGTCGCTCGGAATCGAGGAAGACTTGCTTCCACTCCTGAAGTGAGATCTTTGGTGGTTGAACAGTCCAAAACGAGAGCCACAGACTCTGTCACAGGTGGGGCAGACAGTTGCCGAGGGAAGGGGTGGATGGGACTGGTTTGACCCATGCTCTTTCTGCTGCCTTCGCTTGACCTCTTCACGCTCTCGGCGTTGAGACTCGAAGTGTTCAATGCCCTCCCAGATGCACTTTCTCCATTTGAGCGGTCTTTGGCCAGGGATTCCCAGGTGTCAGTGGTGATGTCGCACTTTATCAGGGAGCCTTTGAGGGTGTCCTTGTAACGTTTTCACTGCCCACCTTTGGCTCGTTTGCCATGAAGGAGCTCCGAGTAGAGCGCTTGCTTTGGGAGCCTCGTGTCTGGCATGCGAACTATGTGGCCTGCCCAGCGAAGCTGATCGAGTGTGATCAGTGCTTCAATGCTGGGGATGTTGGCCTGGACAAGGACGCTGATGTTGGTGCGCCTGTCCTCCCAGAGGATTTTCAGGATCTTGCGGAGACATCTTGGTGATATATCTCCAGCGACTTCAGGTGTCTTCTGTACATCGTCCATGCCTTTGAGCCATACAGGAGGGCGGGTATTACTACAGCCCTGTAGACCATGAGCTTGGTGGTAGATTTGAGGGCCTGGACTTTGAACACTCTTTTCCTCAGGTGGCCGAAGACTGCACTGGTGCACTGGAGGTGGTGTTGAATCTCCGCATCAATGTCTGCTTTTGTTGATAAGAGGCTCCCTAGGTATGGGAAATGGTCCACGTTGTCGAGGGCCGCTCCATGGATCTTGATGACTGGGGGGCAGTGCTGTGCGGCGAGGACAGGCTGGTGGAGGACCTTTGTCTTAGCGTAAGACCCATGCTTTCATATGCCTCAGTAAATACATTGACTATATCCTGGAGTTCAGCCTCAGAATGTGCCCAGACGCAGTACTGTAGCTCAACGACAGAGGTTGGGGTGATCTTGGACCTGGCCTGGAGGCGGCATAGGTTAAACAGCTTCCCACTGCTTCTGTAGTTTAGTTCTACTCCAGTGGGGAGCTTGTTGACTGCGAGGTGGAGCATGACGGCGAGGAAGATTGAGAAGAAGGTTGGAGTGATGATGCAGCCCTTTTTGACCCCGGTCCAGACGTGGATTGGGTATGTGAGGATTCTTCATCGCAATCAAGGCCACCTACAGTCCAAAATCCCAAGACCCCACCCCACTGCTGGCCAAGAACGGGGAAACACTCATCAAGGACACCGAGGCTGTCAGGGCCTGCTGGAAGGAGCACTTCAAAGATCTCCTCATTCGAGACTCTTCCTTTGAATCGAGTGTTCACGACTCCATCCCGCAGCATGCGACCCGCCACCGCCTCAGTGAAACCCCAACGTTGCACGAGGTAGGAAAAGCCATAAAACAGCTCAAGAATAACAAGGCTACGGGAGCAGATGGAATCCCTGCTGAGGTGCTAAAGTATAGCGGAGAGGTGCTGTTGGCGTGAATATATGACCTCATCTCTCTCATCTGGAGGGAGGAGAGCATGCCGGGAGATCTCAGAGATTGTGACCATCTTTAAAAAAGGGGACAAGTCCACTGCGGCAACTACAGAGGAATCTCCCTGCTTTCAGCCACTGGGAAAGTTGTTGCTAGTGTTCTCCTCAACCATCTTCTTCCTGTGGCCAAGGAGCTCCTCCTGGAGTCACGGTGCGGATTTCGTCCCCTACGGGGCACAACGGACATGATCTTTGCAGCACGACAGCTGCAGGTAAAATGCAGGGAGCAACACCAGCCCTTATATATAGCCTTTTTCGACCTTACAAAGGCCTTTGACACTGTCAACCGCGAGGGTTTATGGAGCGTCCTCCTCCGTTTCGGATGCCCCCAAAAGTTTGTCAACATCCTCCGCCTGCTCCATGACGACATGCAGGCCATGATCCTTACCAACGGAGCCATTATAGTTAAGTGTATGCCTCAAGTACTTCCATCAAATGTCTATAAATGAGCTTCAGAAAAAGGAAGAAAGCATGCAAGACACATCAAATGGGAGCCATCAAGCTTAAACTTTGTTGACCAAGTGTAGATAATGGCCACAAGAAACAAAGAAACAGTGACATCTTGATCATTTGACATTGAGACATTCAAAAGTTCAGTGTAGGAAAATAGACAACACTTGTACCAGACCACTAGAGATGGATGTGGCCAAGGACTAGGACTCCTGCAACACTACTACAGGAATCAAAACTCCTTATAAAAGGCACCAAGGTCAATGGAGATTGGCAGTGCACAGCTGCCCAAAGTGGAGGAGGATAAAGGTGCCCATCCTCTTTCTGGGCCATCATTTTCAAACAAAGAGGGAAATAACTGTGTACACTTATGTATGCATATGGTCAGTGAATGTATGAAGTTATGCCTAAAGTACAAACAACTTTAGAAATAAATGTGTTTGAAAATGTATTGAGGTTTGTAATATTAGAAAGAAAGAATGAATGTGTAATTATATGGTGATCACATTCTCAGGCGATCCCAAAATGCTTTACAATTACTTTTGAGTGCAGTCACAATTGTTAGGTAGGCAAATGCAGCAGCTAATTTGTGCAGAGTTAGGTCCTACAAACAGCAAATGAGATTAATGACCAGATAATCTGTTTTTGATGGTGTTGGTTGAGGGATAAATGTTGTCCAGAACACCAAGAAAACTCCATTCTTTTATCTGAATAATATTATGGGGTCTTTTAGAAGGGCCCCAAGTAGGCAAGTATGGCGTCAATTTAACGTTCATCCAAAAGACGGCATCTCCAACAATGCAGCACTCACTCAGTATCTAGGCTGATGTATTAGCCTAGATTACGCACTCAATTCTGTAGTGGGGCTTGAACTCACTATCTTCTGGCTCAGAGACAAGAATACTACCAACTTTAGGGACATCCCATGGTAAAAATGAGAAAATAGATTGAATTTGTTTTTAGAATATTTTGGATAAAGAAAGCAGTTATCTGATTATTCAGGATACAGAACTATGCTAATGTATTATGAATGCTCAGGAGCCCCAGAGAATAGAGGGGTACCTTCTCCAGATTTCAGGGAGGTAATAGCAGTTATCATTCATCCCATCTCATTCTGGTGATTTACACAAAACTTTGGACAGCCTGCAGCAGAACTATGGAATAATCTATCATTGCAATTGTACAATGCTATTGCACTTGAATCTTTGGAAAATAGCACTCAAAGCATAATTTTAAGCAGAAGAAAATCCAACCAACATCTGCAGTTCAAAATCATGCCTGCAGAATACTTGCCAGCTCCTCCAAATGAAATGTTATCTGAACCAACAATTGTTTTTACAATAAGCTTGTTCATTCTGATGCATGAACAATAGAGACAGGCCTAGTCTCCAATCTACAAAGGGCCAAGTTGTATTATTTCCTGTTAGAATCTGTGAAATGATTTCATCCTGATCATATTTCCTTCAAAAGCTATTAAAATTATATTAAAATAGTTTATCTACTGACAGCCCTGCTGTTAAATCAGTCCAAAATGCATTGAGATCCCTGATTGGTTGTGATTTCAAATTTATGAAATTGACCTGAAATTAACAATTACATCAGAGGAAAAAGGATAATGTGTCTCTGTTTAGACATAACTGCTAGAACTGATTTAAAACAGAAACCAGTCCAATCTGTTGTACATTTGGAAAATAAGTAGCCCCTTAGTATAGATATGTGCAGGCATGCTGCTCTGTAAGTGGCTAAGCTGATCCAGTACGCAAAAGGTTAAGCTATATCTCTGCTAACACTGCCCTCCTCAAGAACTGATTTTGCACATGTCTTTATCTGTCATCACACCATGTGCATGAAAAGAAACCCCAGAAGTCAGGAAAGCAGGGAATCCCATGCCTTCTGCCCATTGCTGTTGAAATGCTGGTACTGACCTAACTGCTGGTGTATCTGCCCCACAAAAGCTTCAGTGATTCTTCTGTGGGAAGGAGGTAAATGATACAGTTGAACTAAGTCAATCTGTTTTCTTCGCATTGCCATTGCACTGCTGTCTGGACCATGATTTTTATCCAATTCCCATAAAGTTTCGCTGATTCTCTGTCCTTTATTCACACCTACTAGTAAATCAGGATTGCTCCATAGCGGACTCTTAAAAAAGGTGCTTTCACCAAAGGTATCTGGTTCAATGAACTCAGAATTCAAAATGTCATTAGAACAGCTCAGCTCATTCTTGTTAAGTAAACAAGATGAAGACATAAATTTATATTTACTTCCTGTAAATATTCATTTAACTGGGATTCACATTAAGTTATAAATCAAAACATTGCACTGCACCAATCAATCATTCTGTATATTTTCCTGTCACCAGAGACCTTATAAAATCAAATAGAGAGGATGATCTTCTACTACTGTATATAGCACAGGAACCAATTCAGCTTAATGGGGGAAGCATACATTTTTGGGTTTAAGATGGCAATAACAGATGAAAGCACAAGCCCTGCTTTACAGAGGCACATCTTGTTCTTTTTCTCCTTCTTTCCACCTCCCTTGAGCTACTTGTCATAAGGAGCCAATGTAACATGCCACCCCCCTACCTCCTGCACTATTTTAATGAATAGCTTTGAGACGTAATGGGCTATGCCAGATCGCAGGGAGACTGAACTCATTGTTGTGATTGGCTAAAGCAACTAGTGCACTCACATTCAAATATCACTTTGGTATCCTATATTGTTTCATCAGTGTTTCTCCATTTTAATATTCTATTGCCTCTGAGCCTGCGGGTCACTTCCGTTTCAAACTCTGACTTACCATTTATATTTACTGCCTAATGTATTTCATTATTGCCTGGCTGGACTTTTCACATAACCCGTTAATCTAATGCCAATATTGAATTTCAGGCTGTACATCTATCAGGTTTTAACCATGTCAGTCATTATTTTTGTTTGACCTTCCCCTGATTTCCCTTGCTACCAAAACAATTAGTGGGCAGTAACCCTTCCCCACTGAACACACACACCTTTATTAATTATTGGCCAAATAACATAACAAACAGAAACAACAACCAACCCTTTATGTTTCCAGCTCATAACCTGTAATAAATCTCCAAGGAACATTCCTGTCCACTTCAGAGTATGATTGTCCAAGTAGCAGCAAGTCCGATCTGTCTGAACTTATTATATTAGCATGTGCATTTTATAACGAGGATGACTTTTTTGCATTTGAAACAAAATGTATTCTATATCACTTAATATTTTGATTTTAATGGTAATGTACTTTATTGTAATAGAAAATACAAAGTTTTCCTTTAAACTTTCCCTTGATTTTTTGGTGATGATCTTAAAATTTATGCCAAATCACCAACGAGTGGAAATAGTTTTCCCTCTTTACTTTTCCAAACATCAGAACATTTTCAATCTCTATTAGATCTCCTTTTAATGTTCTCTGCTCTAGTGAAAAGAGTCCTAGATTCTATAGTCTTGCCTCAATAACTGAAGCCTGTTATTCCTGGTACCATTTTATTTATCCCTTTTGCACCTACACCATGGCTATGACCTCCTTCCTAAAGTAGGGCGCCAAAAACTGGACACAATGGACACAATTCAATGGAAAGGAAGATTCAACGGGATGTATAACACGTGGCTAATCCAATCACAACAGTTCTACACCTCTGCCAAAGATCAAAGTTCTGAGCATTGATATTTATCATTTTAGCATTACTTCTTCACTTTTGTACTCTACACCCCTATTTATGAAACTTAGGATCGCTGTATCAACTTGTCCTCCCACATTTAAAGATTTGTCTATCTACAAAGTTGATATTTGTTCTTTTAAAATTCAAAGCTAAGATATCCACTGGGTAAGTGAGTTGACCTTAGTAGCCATCCCAACCAGAAAGGTGCCGGGTTTGATCTCTGGTGCGTGCTGAGTTAGCTGATCTCAGTTGGGATGATGGTAGGAGTGCTGCGATTGGGCTCAGTGACTCTGAATTAGGAAGGAAAAGAATGACCAGGACGGCCACTCCTGACCACTATGAAGCAAGCCATACTGGAAGTGCAAGCATATGGACATAAAACAAGGACAGGATCAGCTTGCCGGCACTCACTGTTGAGGCTCCAACATGAATAATAGTCACTTAGGCATGGTACTGGTGGGTATTCGATGACCATGGAACCGTAACCCAGCAAGTAATCAACATCTTCAGAGAAGGAGAGTAGAGGATAATTAATGGGGAGGGGCGGGGGGGGGGGAGAGTGTGCCAAACGACAAAGAGTTTTAAAAATCTTAAACCAATATTTAGTAGCATAGACATTCTTTTTAATGTTTAATTGCTTTTTCTAAGAAAAGGTGAACTTTTTGACAAGGTTAAATAAGTGCTCTAGAACATTTGTGCATAGATAGAATTTCTAATAATTACTGCACCTGGTCTGTATTCAACTAAAAAATGGAGGAATTACTTCAAAACATCTGTTTTTAATTTATTAATGAATCGAGAAATGCAGCAAAATCTGTAAACTTCTGTGGATTTTTTTTATTATTTTGTTTTACCATGGTTACAAACCTTTGGAAAGCCTACAGAAAATGATAAAGAGCACATGGATTTCCACTGACTGAATTTACTCCGGTGAGCTGCACTATTTACTTCTATTTAATAGACTCTACTCCATATTGATTGATCTGTAACCAAAAAAAAAGTAAAGGATTTGCTTAAAATAGGCAAACAGAACAACTTCAAAGTATGACACTAGTCCCTACAAGGAACTTGGACAATCGAGGTAGTGAGATTGTGTCATAGAAACATAGAAACATAGAAAATAGGTGCAGGAGTAGGCCATTTGGCTCTTCGAGCCTGCACTGCCATTCAATAAGATCATGGCTGATCACTCCCTCAGTACCCCTTTCCTGCTTTCTCTCCATACCCCTTGATCTCTTAGCCGTAAGGGCCATATCTAACTCCCTCTTGAATATATCCAATGAACTGATATCAACAACTCTCTGCGGCAGGGAATTCCACAGGTTAACAACACTCTGAGTGAAGAAGTTTCTCCTCATCTCAGTCCTAAATGGCTTACCCCTTATCCTAAGACTATGTCCCCTGGTTCTGGACTTCCCCAACATTGGGAACATTCTTCCCGCATCTAACCTGTCCAGTCTCGTCAGAAGCTTATACGTTTCTATGAGATCCCTCTCATCCTTCTAAACTCCAGTGAATAACGGCCCAGTTGATCCTCATATGACAGTCCAGCCATCCCTGGAATCAGTCTGGTGAACCTTGGCTGCACTCCCTCAATAGCAAGAACATCCTTCCTCAGATTAGGAGACCAAAACTGAACATAATATTCCAGATGAGGCCTCACTAAGGCCCTGTACAACTGCTGTAAGACCTCCCTGCTCCTGTACTTAAATCCCCTAGCTATGAAGGCCAACATACCATTTGCCTTCTTCACCGCCTGATGTACCTGCATGCCAACTTTCAATGACTGATGAACCATGACATCCAGGTCTCGTTGCACCTCCCCTTTTCCTAATCTGCCACCATTCAGATAATATTCTGCCTTTGTGTTTTTGCCCCCAAAATGGATAAACTCACATTTATCCACATTATACTGCGTCTGCCATGCATTTGCCCATTCACCTAACCTGTCCAAGTCATCCTGCAACCTCTTAGCGTCCTCCTCACAGCTCACACCGCCACCCAGTTTAGTGTCATCTGCAAACTTGGGAGATATTACACTCAATTCCTTCATCTAAATCATTAATGTATATTGTAAAGAGCTGGGGTCCCAGCACTGAGCCCTGCGGCACTCCACTAGTTTATCCCGACTCTCTGCTTCCTGTCTGCCAACCAGTTCTCTATTCACGTCAGTACATTACCCTCAATACCATGCGCTTTGATTTTGCACACCAATCTCTTGTGTGGGACCTTGTCAAAAGCCTTTTGAAAGTCCAAATACACTACATCCACTGGTTCTCCCTTGTCCACTCTGCTAGTTACATCCTCAAAAAATTCCAGAAGATTTGTCAAGCATGATTTCCCTTTCATAAATCCATGCTGACTTGGACCGATCCTGTCACTGCTTTCCAAATGCGCTGCTATTTCATCCTTAATGATTGATTCCAACATTTCCCCTACTACTGATGTCAGGCTAACCGGTCTATAATTACCCGCTTTCTCTCTCCCTCCCTTTTTAAAAAGTGGTGTTACATTAGCTACCCTCCAGTCCATAGGAACTGATCCAGAGTCGATAGACTGTTGGAAAATGATCACCAATGCATCCACTATTTCTAGGGCCACTTCCTTAAGTACTCTGGGATGCAGATATCAGGCTCCGGGGATTTATCGGCCTTCAATCCCATCAATTTCCCTAACACAATTTCCCGCCTAATAAGGATATCCTTCCGTTCCTCCTTCTCACTAGACCCACTGTCCCCTAGTATATTCGGAAGGTTATTTGTGTCTTCCCTAGTGAAGACAGAACCGAAGTATTTGTTCAATTGGTCTGCCATTTCTTTGTTCCCCATTATGAATTCACTTGAATCCGACTGCAAGGGACCGGCGTTTGTCTTCACTAATCTTTTTCTCTTCACATATTTATAGAAGCTTTTGCAGTCAGTTTTTATGTTCACTGCTAGCTTCCTCTCATACTCTATTTTCCCCATCTTAATTAAACCCTTAGTCCTCCTCTGTTGAATTCTAAATTTCTCTCAGTCCTCAGGTTTGCTGCTTTTTCTAGCCAATTTATATGCCTCTTCCTTGGTTTTAACACTATCTTTAATTTCCCTTGTTAGCCATGGTTGAGCCACCTTCCCCGTTTTATTTTTACTCCAGACAGGGATGTACAATTGCTGAAGTTCATCCATGTGATCTTTAAATGTTTGCCATTGTTTATCCACCGTCAACCCTTTAAGTATCCTTTGCCAGTCTATTCTAGCCAATTCACGCCTCATACCGTTGAAGTTACCTTTCCTTAAGTTCAGGACCCTAGTTTCCGAATTAACTGTGTCACTCATGGACACTATGGGTGCAGCTTTCAACCTTAAAGGTGGTTGAAGTGGATTGGCCATCTAATATACACTCCACCTGAATTAAAGGAAAAATCAGGTGGGGTGCTTAATGGGCAGCCAATTCGCTGCTGCCCATTTTATGCCCGCACCACCCCCCCAAGTTCAAAGTTCTACCCATTGTTTGTTCTACAAAAATATCATAATGTACTGACCAGCATCAATTAAGAAAAATAATTTTCACAGCAGAGAGTCCCATTCCTGGCCCTCTATTAAGGACTATTCCTAACCAAAGTTAGACTGGAGCATTATTGATATATTTTTTTTAAATGGGGTGCCTATGAGTGATGTGGTGGCATGACACACGTGTAATGTATGCACCTGTGAGTATGCTCACAGGTTTGTAGAGCTGTTGCATGTTTTTATGGAGTGTGCGAGGTTGCAGCCCCTGTTTCATTATTTAAAGGGGCTGCTCCTCAATTTCTGGTTGCACTTCAGTCCCACACTCCTGATCTTTGGGCACCCTATGCGGAGGGGAGCGGGTAGGTCCGAGGGCCTCCTCGTAGGACTGCTCCTGGGCATGGCCAAGGGTCCCATCAGCCGGTCCAGGCAGCGGGCAGTCGAGGGGGTCGTTCAGCCTGACTGCCTGCCTCTCTTCCGCGCGTACATCCGCGGCCTTCCGCGAGAGGTGGGCGCCGGAGGGACTGGAGTGCATCGTTAACCCGGCAACCAAATTTTAATTTGGCTTTATATGTTTTAAAGTTTAATTTGCTTTAATTGCTGGATTTTTAGTGTCCCCCTCCCCTTTTATAGGGGGCACTTGTAAAATATATGGTTTTAATGCCCCCCCCAAAAAATCACAAAAAAACCCCACAATAAAACAAAAAAAAGAAACAAAATTTTTTTTTTTTAAAAGGGTCAGTTAAGTGTCTGGAGTGTCCCCCAGATCGGAGGGCACTTAATCTAACGTTTATTTTGTTCCCCCCCCCCGCCTCCCAAAAGAGCTGTTGCATTGTGGCTTAGCTAGTCATGTGATGTTCACAAGACTCAATAAAACCCCAGTCAGTTGGGTCTAGGTCATCCACGATGAGATATGCAGTTGTGAGTCTAGTGGATGAATCTTTGTTAATAAACCAACTCATTCTTAATAGCAATGTGTTGCTATGAATTCTTAAGCAAAGAACCCATGAAACAAATACATTACACCAGGTAATCTGATTGATCCAGTGCATACTAAGGGCATACATGGTCCAGTTTCTCATAATTATTAGACTTTTAAGATCTGTCTTATTCAAGGACTCTGACCTGTTTTATTTGGTCTGGTTTAGTTTGATTTGGGATACACATAACCTTTAAAAACATGCAGAGGATAGTGTTGCAAATAACATCAAATGCTGTAAGTCAAACACTTGATAAATCCTTTAAAACAGCCACACCAGGACTCAACTGTCATTTTTCAGTTTGATGGTTTTTTTTAATGATTTCAAAGGCAAAACACAGATATTGTTCATGGCATCTTTCTTTTAAAAAGTAAAACAATTACATGTAGTATGTGCCTATTTCCTCACCCACATTTCATACTATCCTCCTAGATTGGGAAAGCACAATGATCCACCCCACAGATATCGCCACAGATGCCTTCCATGGAAACTCCTTTGATGACCCATCAGGAAATGTGGCTGGCAAATGCCTTTGAGTGATGTGGGAAAGAATCTCCCTCCTGGGAAGTTTTAACTCCCTTCCCTAGATCATACAACTGGGACTAGCAACCAGCCTCTAGAGGAAGTATGATGAGTCAATCGATAATGATATTTAAGCTCAGCTGTCCTTCTTGTGGCCCTACAGTCTAGTAATGTGGCCATAAGGTCACCTGTTACACAGTCTTTTTAATACAACTTTCACCAAAGTGTATCTGTCTATTATATTAAATGGACTGTGTGCTAATATATTTGCAAATCAATCATTGGAAACACAATGTAATTTTTCCTTGCTTTTTATTTTTCTCCAACCCTTGTTTAAGTCTCCCCTCCTGTCACATACCATTCCATTCCTGAAAAGACAAATAAGCAGCTGGTGCCAGACTTCTGCCAGTGTCATATCTAACTAGCCTCTAAAGAGATGTACAAGAGTAACCTAACACAACATGTCCACTAATACTTCCTGCATTCCCTGTGAGGAAAATCTAACATCTGCCCCTCCCCTAGTGGCACAGCCAAGGACATTCTATGCAGTGAATCACAGACATGTGATCATTGAGTGACATATAACTGTGGCACAGCAATGTTGGAGCGCCAATGCTTTGTGCCAGCATGCGTCTTACTTATCTTAATGAGAACTGCAACAAGGGGTATATTTTAATTAGTAACAAGGGGTATATTTTAATGATATCACATTAAACATGTCTAAAACAGGTAAATCCTATTACAAACTATCGTGGTATTTGGGGAAATTAATCTAATAAGAATAATGGTCACTGTGTAGAAATTTGTTTTTCCACAAAGAGCTATACTGATCTCTCTCCAAGCCATCAATCATTTCCTTTGGCAGAGCATCTCAATAAAGCACTGAAATTTAAAGGGAAAGCTGGAGTTACATCTCAGTGTACTAATACAGCCAAAAAGTGCACCTGATTTGTCTTACACTGTATCAAAGATGTTGTAATTTAGAAATGCTTGGTGGAACTCAAGAAATTAGAAATCAATACATTTTAACTCTTTAAAATTAAGAACTCAGATAAACTATTGGCATCATAGTCATATTACATTTGTTTCAAATGAAACTCCAGCAATAAATATTGCCACAAAACTATTGAAATATATTTCAAATCAAATGTGATGAAAAGTTGCCTTGGAGGAAAAAAAGTGCAAGTATAATTTTTGTCAAATTTAACAGTGCATTTTCTTGTTTGATGGATATGTCGCTGCTCATCTAATAATAATTTCAAAAAATGATGCTTTTATGAATGGCCAGTCTCTTTGCATTTCTTCTATCATAAATCTCATGAGGTTCACGTGGCCTTTATCTTGGATTCTTTGTGCAACTTGTCATATGCCACGAAAATTAAGCAAGTGAAATTCCAGTTTATCTGTTCTCAAAAGCAAACCTAAGTAGAATTCATGAAAATGAAATGTGTGACAATCCGACAATTGTTTCAGCTAACAGGCTCCATAAGATTCACAGTTTAAGATATCATAAAACGCTGTTTAGTGCATTCTACAAAAGGCTGTCACATTGTTTGTGTGAACAATACCAGGGACATGCATAGACACAATACCTGAATAGAGTAAAAGTGAATGAATTAGAATACTCTCATTCAAACCAGGCTACATATGTAGTAGATCTAGTACTGGTTTAACAGCATTTCTGTTTCTACCGCTTTAATTAAACAAACTAAAAATGTCTTTGCATAAGGAAGTCAGAAAAGATGACCCCACCTTTAGAAAAAACCTTATGTCGTACATTTGAACACTGATGATAAATAATTCAGTATGCTAGTCAAGGAACTGGAACTGGCAATCACAGAAAACTGGAATTTTTGACTTGTTTCAAGTAGCATTGCTTATTTTGCCTTACAAGAAACAGAAAGATGCAGTCTGTATTAGCTTTCAAATGCATGATACTGATGGTAATGTATTTTACCATGTTTAGAAAGCATAAGACTTGCTCTCAAAATGCATTATATTTCAGCTCCTTTATGCACGCGAGGATTACTGTCGTACCGCTTTCAAAATGTGATAAGGTTACATTTATTTATGTTGTTTTAGTTAGTCAGAGGTTATCATTAATAATAGATTACGTCTTTATTTCATACATTGGTTTTTAATATGAAGTAATGCGATTTACAAAATATAAAATTCAACAAGATTGGTGGCCTCTTTCAAAAATACCTGAGAGAAGCAACATCTCCCGAGGTAGACAAAATAATTCATCCCTAGCCTACCATCGTTACTAACTGATTCCCCTGTGGATTGGGGGTTTATCTCTTCACTTGCCACTGCGCCTTCCCACCTGTGCCACTCTATATATTATGTTTGTATAGGCTGATTTTCTGAATATGCATATTGTATCCTCATATATCCACTTACCAAATCTTCACGACCTTGGTGTGTCAGTCTTGTCTTGTATATGAGAAAATTAATCAAAAATGTTATTAAATAAAGAGACAGAAATGTTTATATGCTCTACAGGAGAAGAGGCACTCAGCAGTTTGAGCTGGATGTAAACTTTGGAAAATGTTATTTGTACAGATCTGCAATTCAAAAAAAAAGTTATGGGTTTATTCCTGTGATGGCACACACATCGGCTGGAATTTTGCCAGTGCTTAGAGGGCGTGTTCGAAGGCAGGTCCGCTGTCAACATACAAAAGATTGACAGTGAGTCATGTCAACCCACCTCCACATCACTTTCCCAAGTGCCTGGTCTGTCTGCGCTTTACAGACCTGACACCAAGCGATGAACGAGGCACTGACATCATTAAGAGCTTCTTAAAAGGTACTTAAACAGGATTTTACCATGTACTTACCATTTTTCCAGCTTTTTTACGAGATACCCAGTGCTTGGAGATCACGTCAGGTAAGTGGGTCGGGTTTACAATGACTCTCCATTCCCCTGAATAGTTGACAGCTGCAAATGTGATCTAAAATCTACCATTTCACAGCTGTTCACTTTTCAATCTTAGAAACTGGAGCCTTCAGGATCTGGAATACACTTTTCAGCTTTATGCAGGTTGAAAGAGTTTGGAGTAAACTCTCTATCCACTGTCACCTCCTTAGAACAACCTCTCTCACCATTGACGGATTGTTTCTGTCATCTCAACTTCACCTGCCATCTATTCATTCAGCATCAGTGTCTTGAAAAAATATCACCTTGGTCCTCAGAATCCCACCACGATCAGCCCCAACACCAACATCACCAGGCACACCAACATCACCAACACCAACACCAACCTTCTCCACAATCACCCGATGCTGCACAGGCATCAGAACCTGACCACGTTGCTGCCCGGGAGGCCAGGGATGGCCTCACCATGGCCAGATTTACTTCACTTGACGCTGTACACCCTGGCTGCCACTTGATGTGCCAGGTTTGCACCACCCCACACTGTCACCATAAAACATCCCTGTAATGCCCAAACCATTCCTTTCACACATCAGCACTGCGGGGGGTGGGGGGTACAGTTATGTCTCACCATTCAATACAACTCACTAAGCCATTTCCAAAGATGCAGACAAATCTGTCCAACAAGGCAACGCGTTGAAAATAAAGATTTCAGTGTTTGATAACACATTCACAGAAACTTTATATGAACATTGCCGAAAACACACAAGTGTGTTGTTAGTTAGTATGCTTGCACTAAGATGAGGGTGAGTGTGAGGGGTGGCTAGTGTGATGGGGATGTGATAATGTGGATAGAGAGGGATGGATGGAGGTGAAAGGAAAGTTGGTGTGAGTAAGGATGTGCAGGAGTAGGGTAGGAAAGGCAGAGTGATGGGATGTGATGAGTGGTACAGCAGGATGAGGTTGAGTGTGGCTTTCCAGTAACCTTTCATGATCTACTGAGATGATTGTAAGGTTTGCGCCACTGTAGCCAGCTCCTCCTGACAACATCACTGCTTGTGCCTCACTGTGCAATGTGCAACCAGGCTGCGTGGTGTCCTGGGGAGATCTTTTCTGCCCATTGGAGGAGTAGAGAACCTCCCTGTGTGCTGTGACTCCCTCTATACCCATATGGAGGGAGTCATGGGAGAGCATGGGTGTAGCCGTGCACCTTTATGCTGCACCTCTATGCTGCAAAACACTGACAGCACAACTGTCAATATCAATGTGGCCATGGTCCTTTAAGGAAACCGGCTGATGACACCTCATCAAATTACGTCATCAGATCTGTTTCCTTTTAATTGGCCGGGAACCTCACTGGGCAGGCTTAACAAGTTCCATTAACAGGAAAATTATTTTTACAGATCGGAATGGACCCAGGCGCGGGGTCGCAACCTAGCACCTAACTTGGCCGCACTGAGCCACAGTAGGCGAAATCGTGGCCATAAAGTTCCCAATCTCAGCCTAGCTGTCATAGAGAGGGTGATTCAGAAGCCAGATTGAATAAGACAATTACAGTTTCTATTAGATCTGTATTCAGCAGGCAATATTTAGAGTTTGTCCTTAATTAGAGCATTGTAATTCAATCGTGAGGGAAAACTGGAGAGCAAAGCACCTTCAGATAGCTTTTGCACGCTTCCCAGTAGCCAGTTACAGAGCAGTATCAGCAATGTCTGTCTGTGAGCAGGTTCCCTTTGGGTCACTTTGACTGGGACACTGTGTGGGAGGGTCAAAGGAGAGAAAGCAAAGTGAAACCATGGGGGAAATTTTAACATGAAAAAACAGGTGGGTTGGAGGCAAGAAGGAAGTTAAAGTTTAAAAAATGTCAATCCCGATGCTAACCCACCTCCAACCCGCCCACTTTCACCTTTTACTCAACAGGGATGGGGTGGGGGGGTTGGGCAGCCATCCCGCTCCCAGGAGGCGGGTTGGCATTTTAAATATTATAATGAGGCCTGAATAACCTGCTTGAACCTGCTGTGCAGGTTTAACTAGTGGCAGCCGGGGATCCCGGGCTCAGGATTCCTGGTAGTTGCAGCCTCGGGGAGCAATCATTGTAGACTGGAAGGTGCAGGAGAGCTTCCTCTTGGCCCCCCAAGCTCACTCACCAGTAGCCTACCCCCACCCCTAGGTCGGAGATGAGACCCCCCGGGATCGATCGGACCCCCCACCCCCCTGAGGATCAGACCTCCAACCCAGGTTTGGAACCCCTCCCACCACCCCACCACCCCACCCCCCCACCGGACCCCAGACCCCCCCCCCCACTTACCTGGTCCTGCAGCGTCCTGGTCAGCTGACTTGAAGCCATGCCTGTCGATCACACAGGCTTCCGGGCAGGGAACCTGCCAATGTACAAGGAGACCACTCCGAGTTTCCCATGGTCGACCGGTTCCCCTCACTCCCCCCTCCCCCCCACCCCCCAACCCTCCTCCCCCCATTCCAAGCGACTTGTAAATAACAAAATCCAGCCCCATGTGTCTCAAAAGCAGAAATAAAACATTTACTAAATACATTTTTTTAAATTGGATTGTAGTACAGGTATAATATTTCATATGAATTTCTCCGTTATCATTAATGGAGTGAGCATTCAGGTTGCTATCTCTACATTACCGAGAGCCTTTTACCCATGCAACTTTGTAAATGCTTCCTTATAATCTGGTTGGTAAGTGAACACTGGGGTCACTTGTTGATACCCACAACAGGTAGTGACTGTGCCCAGTGCTAATTGCCATTTTGATTTTTATATAAATGTATTTAATGTAAACTCTCATATAGGATTTAATTATTGGGAGCCAGTAACTGCACATCCCATTCCAAATGGCACATGACAGCCTAAGGAGTGGTAAATATAATGGTGGAGTGAACAGGCGAAGGGAGTTATTTCTGGTAAACTTTAACAACAGGCACCAATTAGAAGAATAAATGGTTGTACAATACTGCTTTATTTAGCATCAATGGTATCTATTGTTCTTGCAGTGACAAAACACTAGTACAGAAAAGCACAACTTTAATGTGCTTCTGTGCACATTAAAGTAAATAGTGGCTATAAACAACACTTTTTTTTTCCTATACTAAATTGTGGATAGTTTTTAAAAAGTTTTCTACCAAAAGTATCATTCAGAAATAAAGGGCTAGACTTTCCACTTTCTGGCTAAGGCCAAAAAAAATGGGCCTTGTTCCAGCGATGCGGGACCTATCGCCCGTGCTGATCGCCAGCTCAAGGTCCAGTTTTTTTTTTTGCGATTTTCCACTCAGCCTTACCCCAGCGATGTCAAATGGGCGATGTGATTTCACGGCGATCTCACGATCACCCAAAGAAATCGGAAGTGAATTAAAAAAAAAGCTTCCCTAGCAACACATTACTGCGCATGTGCAGGTTGATTTTTTTTTCAGGTTGATGCTCCTTCCCGCGTTTTGGGAGGTCAGGGGTCATCACACATGCTCAGAAGCTGTGAGGGTCGAGGAGAGAGAGAGAGAGAGAAAGGAGAAGGTATTTTGTGGTCTGAATCAACTCATAATAATAGACATGGAGGCAACACTTGAGAGGCGTAGGGCCAAGCCTTTCAGCGAGGAGGCTAATGAGGCCCTCGTGAATGTTGTCAGTACCAGGTGGGAGGACCTGACACAGGGTGGGGATGGGAAACCCTGTCCCAAATTTCTGAGTACAATTTGCATCAATTTTATTCTCTAAATAACTTAGAACAATTCTCCATCCTTCCTCAGAGGCTAAAAATGGCATCTGTAGTGCCCATTTCCCTATCTAAGGCCCTGAAAAAGCAACTATTTTTGAGCAGGCCCAGCGAAGTGCATGCTAGGTGCTGAAACTTGGGATGGGCCTTGTATGGACGATCATTTGGGCGATCATCTCAGCGATCAAAATGGAAACTTGGGGGTCTATTTTTCCGGCGATATTTTGGACCTAGTTTCCACATTTTGCTTAAAATTGGCGATAGGTCCATTTTGGGCGATAGATGGGCCATAGATGGGCAATGTGAAGTGGAAAGTCTAGCCCAAAATCTCTTCATTCGCCCTCTTAACCTTTACAAATATATCTACAGCATACTCTATTTAACAAGCCCATAAGAACCTGTAAGAATTCACGTACAATGTTTTTGTAAACAAAATCAATAGGACTTTATAGGACAAATTGTAAACCGTGTAAGATTGATGTCATATTTTATAAGATTTAATAGGATCCCGTATGACAGTTTTGAAATCCTATAGGATTTTTCAGTAAGGGAACACAATACGCCAGCAGCATCTTCATTCAGAGAAAAAAAGTGGAAGTACATTTGCTGAAAGAAAGAAGAATTTAAAACTGTGAGCTCACATTTCGGTAAAATGAATAAAATAACAGACGGTGCCATCTGGAAAGGTTTGTACAATGAAGATCCAATCTGTTCAGCACAGGCCTGAGACTCTATGGCCCAGGCCAGCGGGGGACCTGCCAGAGTCCACGTTCTTGACAGGATTCCACCCCCTCCAAAAATATGGTAGTTCAGTGAGTGGGAGGACAGACAAAGCCAAACCATATCCCAGCATGCAGTGCTGCATCCCACTGAGACATTTGACCGACCAGTCCCTTCAAACAGCTGGAGAAGATGTCAAACTGTCAATAACAATATAGTTTGCAAATGTCTGCAAAGTACAGACTTGAAGTAAGGGTCGCTGATGCATGTGTAGTCCACCTACACCCCTCATAGATTTTGTCCTTTAAGCAAACAACCCAGCAAGGGTTGCTGCTACCAGTGAAACCTCACTGTGGTAAACACAACCTATATTACAAGCATATAAACACAACAAAAACTAACCAAGCCTTTTAGTTTAATCGATATTCCATAAAGTTCAAGTGTTCTCTGGAGAATCTAGGAAGATTATTTGAGGTTATGTAAGCTCGAAAAGCTTCTTTATTCTTGCTGCCATGTAAATAATAGGATGACACACTGGCTTTCAAACATTAAACAAGATCCATTATAAGGTGTAATACTACAAGCATATTTCTACAATCCTATGCATATCTTCCTTATTAGTTTTGTTTTGGCTCAGGCTGATCAATGTTAGTGTCAGAGACTAGAATATTTTCCATTCAAACCCAATGAGTATGATGGTTTTTTTGTGTGTGTGCGGGGTGGGGGGGTGGGGGGGAACTCCTGTGCTGAAGTAGGTTGCTAGTGGTAGGAAAAAGGCTGATATCAACGATTTCTCACAAGGTGAATTGGTGATCTCAGCCATATGGGGAGAGAGAAAATAAATGGGCAAGCCAACTTCTGTTGCTCCTCAATATCACCAAGTACTAGTTACACTGGGATACTAATGCAGTCTGGGAGAATATCGGTCACCTTTCTTAGTTTTCCAAAGGACCTGGTAAATAGGGTCACAATCAGACCCTGAGAGATTTGGCTGCCCATCCTGTATGTCCTAAGTGCCAATTGCACAGAAATACTGCCAGACCCTGAGAGTTGTCCACCTTTCCTCTCCTCTTGGCTAAGAATTGGCCCAAATGGTGCTGTGAAACCTAAAAGGGAGGAGAAGTACTTACAAATAGAAAGAGATACAAACAAAACAACTGGGACAAGTCAGATCAAGTGATGTAAAGAACTAACTTGAATCTTTTCATTACATTTCAATAAAATAGAGCCTTTAAATAATTTTTCAACTTAAATGATTCAACATATTGTTAGAGACACTCTGAAATGATGCACATGTTTACATATATCAACACTGGCTGCAATCCAGATGGTCATGATTCAAGTCACAAGCCCGTCTAACAGTCGCCTCTCTCTGCCATACTTGGACTGTTTTGCATTAATTCCTTATGAAGCTGCCATTCTGAAGAGCACTTTCCAAAAGCAAGGTACTTCACATGAGCCCGAGGTTTAAAAACCAGCACTGCTCTCACACCCCATCACTTCAGCAGTTCCTGTGAGGTGGTCACTGAACAACACTGACAGATACTCCTGAGCAGTAACCAGACAAATAGGTTGTGGGGAGGCGAAAGTCCATGTTAGATGCTATGCGGGAGAGAAAGGAATAAGTTCAGAGATTGGTTAAGGACAGTATTTAAGAAATCCACAATAATCAGAATCCATATAGGATCGGATATGAGTGCTGCTGAATGAAAAGCAAGAACACAAGCTCACCATTTTGTTTACATTCCTGTTGATTGATTATGAATAGAGCTTGCAAGTAACCTCTGCATTCATTACTTTCCCAAGGGTTATGAGTTAAGTAAATTATTCAGTGGGCAATAAACATATTCTCAGATATTAATCTTCCAACATGCAGAGCACAAAAACTACCCCATGCGACATCAAGGGAGATTTGGCCTTGGAATACAATTTACGGCCGTTACAAACACAACTAAGTCAAAATAGCCTCTCAAAATTTAAACCCTTATGACAGTGATGAGCTGCGTATTTGCTTATTTTGTATTTCTGCAGTTGTAAGTCTGTGCACTGCTGGACACTGACACTTGAACCTGCTTTCCATCAGTATTTAGAGTTTCAGCAGCACTCAGTCCAGGTGCTGGCCAACTCAGCAAAGAACTGCTGAGATTTTAATTCACCCATACCCTCTGCCTCTAAGCGAAAGCACGTCTACCACTGCTCAATTCACTGAATGGAACTAAGCTGTTGAAAGGTCTGCAGTTTGACTTCCTGATGTCCTGCCTGCAGGCTTATGGCGGTAACTGGGAACTGGCAGAGATCCCACAACAAAAAACGATGGGGCCCCAACACCAAATTATAATGATTATTATTTGTACAAACAAGATACTATACATAGAATATTGCTTGTTGCTCCAGCATTTCTTCCATGTCTGAAAGACCACATAATTTGCAGGCACCGTAGGCATAAGTGATGGGTAAAGGAAGTCACCGTCTATGGTGTAATATTCTATCTATTCACGAGATAATTCATTTTTATATTTTAAACGAGATCCTCAGCCTAAATTACTAATGTGATACTTTTGTAAAATTCTAGCAAGCAATGGAATTCTTGTT